>NC_061117.1:32383632-32638246 GCF_002878395.1 Capsicum annuum
TGGCTAAGGTCAGTTGCTTTTCTGGGTCATATCATTTCTTCTGAGGGTATTAGAGTTGATCCCCAAAAGATCGAAGCTGTTAGAAATTGGCCTAGACCTATTTCTCCAACTGATATCTGAAGTTTCTTGGGTTTAGCTATCTATTACCACCGTTTTGTTGAGGGTTTCTCCTCTATAGAATCTCCTATGACTCGGTTGACCTAAAAGAAAGTGAAGTTCTTGTGGTCCAAATCTTGTGAGAAGAGTTTTCAGGAGTTGAAGACTCGACTTACTTCAGCCCCTGTTTTGACTTTGCCTAATGGTGTTGATGGTTTTGTGGTGTACTGTGATGGTTTGAGAGTTGGGTTGGGTTGCATATTGATGCAGAAGAGTAAGGTGATAACTTATGCTTCTAGACAGTTGAAACCCCATGAGAAAAATTACCCCACCCATGAACTTGAGTTGGCTGCTATTGTGTTTTCTTTGAAAATCTGGAGACAATATTTGTATGGTGTCCATGTTGATGTTTTCACTGATCATAAGAGTCTGCAGTATGTGTTTACCCAGAGAGAATTGAATCTTAGGCAGAGATGATAGTTAGAATTATTAAAGGACTATGATGTGAGTGTGCTGTACCATTCGGGCAAGGCCAATGTTGTGGTGGATTCCCAAAGTAGAGTGTCCATGGGTAGTGTTTCGCATGTGGTAGAAGGTAAGAAAGAGTTGGATCGTGATGTACATCGTTTGGCTAGATTGGGGGTTAAGTTGTTTGACTCTACTGAAGGTAGTATAGGGGTTCAGAGTAGTTCCGAATCCTCCTTGGTTTCGGAAGTGAAGGAAAAGCAGTACTTAGATGCTAGTTTGGTCAGAGTGAAGGAGTCAGTCAAGGATCGAAAAGTAGAGGTTTTCTCCCAAAAGGGAGATAGTGTGTTGAGATTGTAGGGTAGATTGTGTGTCCCGGATGTTGATGATCTGAGATAGTGGATTATGGCTGAAGCGCATGGGGCGCGATATTCTATTCATCCTGGTGCCATCAAGATGTGCCGAGACTTGCGGGAAATCTATTGGTAGAGTGGCATGAAGAAAGATATAGCAGCGTTTGCAGCTAAGTGTGCAACATTCCAACAGGTTAAGGTTGAACACCAAAGACCTGGTGGTATGATGCAAGAGTTTAGTATTCCCACCTGGAAGTGGGAAGAGATAAATATGGACTTCGTGATTGGTTTACCTCCTTCCTGATGCCATAATGATTCCATTTGGGTTGTGGTTGATAGGTTGACTAAGTCTGCTCATTTACCGCCTGTTCATACTTTATTTACTGGTGAGGATTATGCTAGATTGTACATCCGAGAGCTAGTCAGACTGCATGGAGTTCCTTTGTCTATCATTTCGGATAGGGGTACTCAGTTTACTTCGCAATTTTGGAAAGCTTTTCAGAACGGTCTTGGTACCCAAGTGCTTTTGAGTTCTGCTTTTCATTCGCAGACCAATGGTCAGGCTGAGCGGACCATCCAGACCTTAGAGGATATGTTGAGAGCTTGTGCACTTGACTTTAAAGGAAGTTGGGATGGTCACTTACTGTTGATAGAGTTTGCTTACAATAACAGTTTCCACTCTAGTATTGGCATGGCTCCGTTTGAAGCCTTATATGGAAAGAAGTGTAGATCACCCATAGGTTGGTTCGAGTGGGTGAAGCGGTTGTGAGTGGTCCTGATTTGGTATTTGAGGCTATGGAAAAATTTAAGTTGATTATGGAAAAGTTGAAAACTGCACAGAGTTGTCAGAAGTCATATGTAGATGTTAGAAGGAGAGACGTTGAGTTTGAAGTTGGTGACCTAGTGTATCTAAAAATTTCACCCATGATGGGGGTGAAGAGATTCGGAAAGAAGGGGAAGCTTAGTCCCCGTTATGTTAGTCCTTACAAAATTCTTAGCTGTATTGGTAAGGTAGCTTATGAGGTCGATTTACCTTCCGAGTTGTCCTCTGTTCATCCATTATTCCATGTCTTCATACTTAGAAAGCATATTACCGATGCTGTGGTAGTGGATTCCTCTATGAGTGTTGACATTCAAGAAAATCTTTCTTTTGATGAGATTCTTGTTAAGATTTTTGATTTCAGTGTCCGAAGACTAAGGAACAAAGAAGTTCCCTTGGTCAAGGTGTTGTGGCGAAACCAATCTATTGAAGGTGCAACTTGGGAAGCTGAGGCGGATATGCGATCTAAGTACCTGCACCTATTTTTCGCGAACTCCGATCAAGACGAAGGTACCGTTCTTTCATAAATCATGCACTTTTGATAAAAGTTGCAGCAGTTCAGCTGTCATTTATTATGTGTTCAGCTGTAGTTTCTTGAATTTATGCATTCAATGTTGCATTCAGAGTGAGGAACGATGTGGTGATGAGTCTAACGAATGGTTTCAACTATATGCTCTATTCCCTATCTAATATTTTCATGTCTAGCGTCATTCGAGGATGAATGTTTCCAAGTGGGGATGATGTAATACCCCGGGAAATGTTTTGTTGAAATTTTGTTCGTAAACATGTTGGGTTCTATCTTCTAGAATAATTTATAAATTTTCCGTGTGGAATGTCTTAGATTATGACCCACCATTGCGTAGAGTATCAAATAAGATTTCCAACGATATGTGGATCATCCAAAATGGACACCCGAGCGACATGTTATGAACATCCCGATCGAACCGTGAATAGTAGTGAACAGTAAAACGTGCAGGAAAAAGTACTGAGGCCGGGCGTATTTTTTCTCCAAATTTAAATAATCATAACTCCTTGCACATAATAATCTGGATGATCTACTAAATATCAACGGAAAGCTCTGCGAGTCCTCTTTCCAATGAAATTGGTTTCATCCAATTTGTCTATCGGAGCAAAAAGTTATGGTCGATCTACTTCAGCCTATCAAAAGTGAATTTTTGAGTCAACTTCAAACGATCATAACTCCTTGTACACAATGATCTGAGTGAGATACTATGTATCAACGGAAAGATATGAGATTCCTCTTTCTAATGAAATTTTTTTCATCCAATTTGGATATCGGAGTAAAACGTTATGGTTGATTTACTTCAGACTATCAAAACAGTCTACCAAAGGACAGATTCGAGAATTATTTGATTTTTAGGGGCGTTTTGGTCATTCCCCCACCCAAAATCCGTCCAAACCTTATATTAAAGCCTATTAGAAGCATTATATGTCATATTTCATCAAATTCCCTCAAAAAGAAAACCCTAAGATCCTACATCCAACTTCAAGAACCTCCAAAGTTCACCATAAATTCTGCAAATTTATTCAAGATTCCAAGTTCCTAGTTCAAGAACTTCAAGAACCTCCAAAGTTCACCATTAATTCTGCAAATTTATTTAAAATTCCAAGTTCCTAGTTCAAGAACTCCAAGAACCATCATTCAAAGACACGATTAACATCTCAAAAACGAGTATCGATCTAAAGTTCATCATTCAAGGTATGAGGGGTTCTTCAACAAGAACTCTCTTTCGTTCTTGTGCCCAAAAGTAATTTTCTTTACAAAAGCATGGTTTTTATTTGATTTTTACGAATTTGAAGCATGAACCCATATCTTATGATGATTATTATGAAATATTGATGTTTATGATATTGAAAGATGAATTTACATGTGTGGAGATATAAAGCATGAATCTTGAACGATATTTATCATAATTTTGATATTTGGGTCATGAATCCCCATTGAAAATTGTATTTTTTTGAGAAAGTGTGTGTTATAAGCACGTTGATGTTGAATATGTGAGATATTTTGAATGATTTGACCTTTTGGTGTTAGTGGAGTTGTTTTGAACTCGAGTGTGAAAGAAATCCACAATGTGGTTGATTTTGATAGATGGGAAGCATGATGACTCCCGATGTATATTTATATATTACTGAAATTGTTTTGTTTTGGATTGTCTTTGAAATGATCTGAGCTAAGTCCGGGAGAAATCTTTAGCACCGAGTGGGAGGTATAAAGCAACCTTACTTCTGTAGAACTACGTTCCCCCGTAGGAGTGAGCCTGAGGCTGATTATATAGTGATCACTAGTTTGTGTGGATTTGATATCGATAGTCCTACTCCGATGGCAAGGATAGGACGGCTCTCCCCAACGTGGGTTGTACGTTGGACTCCATGTAGCTCACATGGTTTATGTCGGTTATAGGATCTCCCAGTGTGTGTGTGTTTCCCTATGTCTATAGTGAATGGTGAAGTGATTTGAAAGTGGAATTGTGAAATTTACTCTTTCGAAAGATTTAAATGATATTTACATTATGAGAATTGATATTCTTGATGATCTGAAAGTGATTGACAAATTATATGATGACTCATATGTGTTATTATACTTATTTCATCCTCTCATGATTATGATGATTTTCTTTGGGCTATGTAAGTCTTTCATATATCCTGCATATTTCTTATAAATATTTATGATGATGATGTTTATAAAACTGGATACAACCCCATATACTCGGTTCCTTTCCATGGTACTGACCCACATCTTCGGATGTGGGCTGCATTTTCTCGGATTCTAGGTTCAGGTGCTCAGTTTCAGGTTCTACAGTGATTATTCGGGCACGCTGTTCTACATCCTCTGTCGTGGTGATTCCTCATGTTCCGAGGACATGATGTCTGATGTTGGTTTCACGGAATTGTTTACATTTGATAACTGAGTATGAGTTAGTTGGGGCATGTCTCAATGGCTCGCTGGTTTTATTAATTTTCTTAGAGGCTTTTCAGACTCGTATAGATGTTGAGAGTTGACAAATAAGTCGTATTTTGTTATCTTTCTGAAATTCTTTTATTGTTGGATGATGATTACTCTGTTGATATTTGAGGGTTATTTATGGAAACCCCGCTGATTTATGTTGAACTGAATGAAAATGGCTCAAAGGGTTAGCTTGGGGCTACTCGTAGCCTCAAGCACCATGTGACGCTAAGGGACCCATTTTTTGGGGCGTTACAACTGTTCGATTAGTCTGGTCGGCCCATCTTGGGATATAAGTAACCATCAAACGGATGCTTTCGAGGAATCATCTCTAAAAGTTTCTTTGTCTTTTCAACTAGAACCAAATTCAGTTGTAAAAGGTGACATGAATATCTTAGTTCACTTCTTGTTCCTTGGTACAGGTGTTTGTGTCATTCTGTTTACCCAAGTGGGCTTTTAAAAAATCTGATGGAAACCGACTATCATGGATGTGACATACTGTCATTGATTTTTTTTGGTACTAACAGACTTGATTGGCATTGCAACGACTGATGTGAAAATTTTAGCTATGATATTATCTATCAATTCCTGAAATGCATCAGTCGAAATCTCAGTGGTGGACTCCTTAAAAAGTGAAATTATTATATACAACTACCAAAAATTATAAAATTAATTTTATGTAGGAGAACTCATATGATATATAAAGTGTAATACATCTTTAACATTATTTCTTTATGGGCTGAATTTATAAGAAAGAACCCATATGATACAAAAGGATTCTTAGGTATCATAAAAAAATATGATATGTCTGATACATTTCGTAAAGCATAATACATTGTGTATATAATGATGTATCAGGTGGATTATATGTCATGCATAAACTTCTTTTACAAAAAAATATTCCTAATTAATAACATATAATTCATACACTATGTGTTATCCATACCTGCAGTTCATTTTGAACTTCAACATCGTCTATTTGTTAAGATGAATCAGGGAGATTTACTTTCAGTGAAAGCCCAACAGACTTTATTGACATTGAAACGACTGGTGTGTAAATGCCAACTATGATGTTATCTATCGATTTCTGAAACACATCAGTCAAAATCTCGGTGCTAGACTCCTGAAAAATGAAAATTATTAGATATAGCGTACCAATATTTACAAAATTAATTAGATGTAAGAGAACCCATATGAAATATATAGTGTAATACATCTTTAAAAATCATTTCTATGTGTTGAAATTTAAAAGACTAACCCATATGATACAAAAAAATTGTTATGTATCATGAATAAATATAATAGGCATGAAACATTTTATAAAGTTAAAAATAAATTATTTATATAATGCATTAGATGAATTATCTGTCATGCATAACCTCTTTTACAAAATGATATTCCTAATTAATATATAATCCACTATAACACCCCACATTTTTGGGTTAGAATTTAAATCGTTGTTCCTATGCGTAAAGACTTGAACCCAATTATTCTATGTATATACATGTGTGATTAGCAAATATATTATGTGGGAATATCTTTGTATATTGATCAAGGTCATAATACCCTCACTACAAAAAAAATTATGTTTAGCGACACGCACTTTTCGTCGCTATCATATGAAATTCCGTTGTTAAATGGAAATAGTGACAGAATAGCGAAGGATATGCTTCTGTCGCTATATTGCTCGTTGCTAACCTCATAGCGATGAAATTTTGATTTTCGTCGAAAAATTTGTAATCCCTTAGTGACAAATAGTTTCGCTTGTTGTTGTTATCGATGGATTATTCTGTTGCTATAGCATTGCTATTCCCAAAATTCATTTTCGTCGTTTTTAAATTTACGACTGAATATTTTATCGTTGATCCATTGCAACATGATTTGGTTGGCTGAGTAGCGATCAAATTTATCCATCGCTAAAGTTTTTCAGTAGTAACGAGAAAAGTTAGTCACTAATTATTTGTCACAATACTAGCTGTGTTTAGCAACTAAATTTTTTCGTCTCTAAAGTTTTTCAGTAGCAACAACAAATATTAATCACTAAATTTTTATCGCTAATAATTTTCTAGGAAAATAATAGAATCACATAAATTATAGAATAATTAAAATAAACAACATTCATATAGATAGCAAAATGCACAATAATTGTGCCCAAAAATTCACAAATTCAAATATTTTGTCAAACATAAACTAAAGTCAAACCAACATCTATGAAAAATAGTATTTGTTACTATGTAGATAAATATTTTGTATTTCCACACAAATAGTCTATCAAAAATTAATGCAACATGATCAAGGACTACAAATACTATGAAGCTAGGAATCAACGTCGTCATTATCATATCATTAGTAGGAGGAGGATCAAGCATGACCCCTTCTTGTACCCTAATACCACCAACATGCTCAATAACTACCGGAAGAAAATGAGTAGTTAGTGCAGGAATCAATTGCTTCATAAATTCCTCAAAATTTGTTGTCAGTAAAGAAACCGAAGGTGGTACTGATGAGGAGGAGGCATCGCAACCACAAAGTTTTTTTTATAGTAACTGCCAGCTTCAAACCCAAGACCAAATAATCTTTTCTTCTTTGCTCCTTCCGCAACTTCATAATATATTTTCAATTGATTAATTTCAGATTCATACTGTAATTTTTCCCGTACAATTTGTTCATACTTTTCCTGTAACAAGTGGAGTTATTAATATAGACTCAAGTTCATGTCAAAATAAAAGAAAAATAAGAGAAGAGTTATATAAAATGATATAAATTATGGACTTACATGTAGAAGCCGGGAACGCTCACCAACATAAGATTTTCCATCATGATTATGTGTATGGACGTGCAAATGTAACTCACTTGGAGTTGGATCTCGACCTATTTTAAGAGCCTATATAGAATTCAAAGATAATGACAAACATTTAAAATGGAACATGGCCTTAAAATGGAACACATATTATGGAACATGGAACACATAAATAGCAGCAGCAACAGAAGTAGCATGGTAGTAGAACCATATCTTTCAAATGAAATCAGTGGACAACAACTTAGACACAACCATAGCAACAATCATGACTAGTCTAGCAAAAAGTATCAGCCAAATCATTTCAATGAAATCAGCGGACAACATGTTAGTTTCCCAGATATTAGCTATCATCATCACAACCAAGAAGCTATACACTAAATCTTACACAAACAGCAGCAGTAGTAGCATACGTACTAACCAAATCTTAAACTTATGGAACACATAAACAGCAGCAGTAGCATACGTACTAACCAAATCTCAAACTCTTAACAAATCGTCCAAACCAGCCATATCATTCAAATGAGCCATATCATTCAAATGAAATTAGTGGACAACAACTTAGACACAACCATAGCAACAACTATGACTAGTCTAGCAAAAAGTACCATCCAAATCATTCAAATAAAATTAGTGGATTGCATGTTAGTTTCTCAGATGTTAGCAATCATCATCACAACCAACATAAACAGCAGTAGTTGCATACGTACTAACCAAATCTCAAACTCATAAAACACATAAACAACAGCAGTAGCATGGCAGTAGAACCATATCATTCAAATAAAGTGAGTGGACGGCAACTTAGACACTACCATAGCAGCAGCCATGACTAGTCTAGCAAAAAGTACCAGCCAAATTATTCAAATAAAATCAGTGGACAGCATGTTAGTTGCTCAGATATTAGCTATCATCATCACAACCAACATAAATAGCAGCAACAGTAGCATACGTACTAACCAAATCTCAAACTCATGAAACATATAAACAACATTAGTAGCATGGAAGTAGAGCCTTATCATTCAAATGAAATCAGTGGACGATAACTTAGACACAACCATAGCAGTAGCCATGACAAGTCTAGCAAAAAGTACCAGCCAAATTATTCAAATTAAATCAGTGGACAACATATTAGTTGCTCATATATTAGCTATCATCATCACAACTAAGAAGCTACACTAAATCTTTACATAAACAGTAGCAGTAGTAGTATACGTACTAACTAAATCTCAAACTCATGGAACACATAAACAGCAGCAGCAGCAGTAGCATGGCAGTAGAACCATATCATTCAAATAAAATTAGTGGATAGTAACTTAGATACAATCATAGCAGTAGCCATAATTAGTCTATCAAAAAGTACCAGTCAAATCATTCAAATAAAATCAGTGAACAGTATGTTAGTTGCTCAGATATTAGCTTTCATCATCACAATCAAGAACCTACACTAACTTGTCCTACATTTATAAATGTCATACAAAAAGTGCAGCCCTCAAAGAAAAGAACTCATCCAAAAATTACCAACCATATCATTCACACAAAGTACCAGCCATATCAATCAAAAGAAATCAGTGAAAAATAACTTAGACACAACTATAGTAGTAGCCATGACTAGTCTAGCAAAAAGTACCAGCCATATCATTCAAATGAAATCAGTGGACAACATGTTAGTTGCTCAGATATTAGTTATCATCATCACAACCAAGAAGCTACACTAAATCTTACATAAACAGCAATAGCAGTAGAATACGTACTAATCAAGTCTAGTCAAAAGTACCAGCCATATCATTCAAATGAAATTAATGGATACATAATCAACAATAATCAATACTTACAAGCTTCTTTCGGTGTTCTCCAATTATGATAGCGCTACCTGTTTATGTCCCAGCAGCTACTTCACGCCAACCACAACGGTTCTTTAAATTTATCTCAGACTTCTTAATACACTCATCACTTTCCAAAAGTTCCTTCCATTTTTCCCACACATGATCATTTACAAATTCTGGTTGAACTGTAGCTCTATGTTTCTTGATATTAGAAATAAAATTCTTATAGCATAATGCAACCTTCTTCAACCACTGTTGCTTCATTACTTCTTTACTAATAGAAGCATCCCAATAGAAATTCTTCTGAAATACAGATTAAAGTAAAATAATTAAGTGTTAGCTGCAAACTCAGACAATTGATATAGATTATTATTTTAAAGAACATACCTTGAATTCTCCAAAATAACCATCTTTGACATCTTTTGAGACACCTTTCCAGTTGATCCCATTGGGATCAACTTTATTTTTGAAAGATAACGTGATTGAACTGGAGTATTTTGAAGAAATTTCCAACCTGTACAACATCAAATCCAACACTAATGACACTACAACATTTGTGTACAAAAATAGTAATCACAAAAGCTATTTGGGCATTGATTATCAACTAATAATCACCAACAGCCAACAAAAACATTGATGAAAAATAAATAGCAAATACTAACCCTGAAGAAGTCAGATAAATAAGGGTCTGGCCATTGGTAAAACTGGAAACAGCTGAACCAAATATATTTCTTTGACTAGATGTTCCCTCAGTAGCTGTGTTGCTTTGAGAATTCATATTCTCGCCTGTTGGGATGCTTTGGTTTGGTGGAACGGAAGGTGTTTCAGTAATGACCGTGGTATTTCTTTCTCCTAATGTATGAACCGATGGCATACTATTAGGAAA
Organism: Capsicum annuum; assembly: GCF_002878395.1. Lineage (NCBI taxonomy): Eukaryota > Viridiplantae > Streptophyta > Magnoliopsida > Solanales > Solanaceae > Capsicum > Capsicum annuum. The sequence goes on from NC_061117.1 coordinate 32,393,841, forward strand.
TATTGTTTTCTCGACTGGCAGATTGATAGGAATGAAAGTGGTATCATCCTATTCAATTATTGTAGATTGCATGATTAGCAGTCTTACTCCTACCTGAGCACTTTCCTGCACGATATCCACCTCGAGTCATATCTACAAAAAAATGATGTCATTAAATCATTACTATTAAAAACCAAATTAAAAATCATGTGATATAAAAAACTAACATATTAATAAAAGAAAATCAAAAAAATAAGAAAATGATAATAATTTAGAGAAGCCAATACCAAAAACAAAAAAAAAATACAATAAAGATAAAATAGCAAATTTTTATCAAACACGAGTCACTATTAACATCTTCTTACTGAAAACAAAATACAACAAATATAAAATAACAAATTTTTTAACAAGCTCTAGTCACTATCTGTGTCTTGTTCAAACTCTTCCTCTTCATCATCATCCTTAGTTTCATCAATTTCATATTCTTCTTCTTCAGTGGATCCATCTTGGATTTCATGATGATCTTCAAATAAACCATCATTAAGAGGTTCATTCATTTCAAGAACACCCCCATTTGGATCATGCAATAGAATATCTGCATCAATAGAAATAGACATATCTATCTCATGGACTTCAACTTCTTCAACTTGAAAAGGAACATTCAGATTTGAAGTTGTCACCACTTTCTCAACTAGTAATACAATAACATTCTGAGGTTTGACCTTTAATACATCTAGCCAATCATCCTTGTCCTTCTTTTTTCTTAGATAAGGTACATAACATACTTGAGTTGCTTACATTGAAAAAGTCAAAGACTCATACTTTTTATACCGACGACCATGGTTAATATCAAACAATTTGTACTGATTGTGCCTCTTAACACCGACATTCATTATTGGGTCAAACCATTCGCATTTGAATAACACAGTTTCATTTAAAGGTGCTACAATATTCCACTTGTACAATCTTTTTTATCTGCCCATAATAATCACCAAAATTTGGATCCAAGATACAAAATCCACTATTCATTATTGATCTCACGCTATCATGACCTTCTGTGTGAAATTTATATCCATTAACAAAATAAAACGAATGGCATGTAGCTCCTATTAATGGTCTACGAGCATGACAACGCAAGTATTCATTTTCAATGAAATTGCACCGAGCCTATTTAAAAAAAATCAAAGATTTATTTAAATTTGAGAAGCCAATTTAAGTACATCATTATATGAAAGTTAATATTTATTTAAATCTTACATATTCCTTGAACCATATAGCAAAATTTTCTTCAAGGCTCTCGTCTATTTCACTTTTAGAGAGATTTGAAAATTCTTCTTTCAAACGTTGCAGGTACATATTTCATTGCAAAGAAATAATTTAAATCAGAGAAGTCACGATATAAGAATAGATTTTATTATTATTAAGAGAATTTGGTTAGTACACAAATGGCTTAACCTCCTCACAATTTAGTAAAATATAAGTTTGAGCTGCCTTGCTCATTTTTTTGCTTCTCCCCAAAGTCGACCTGGATGGGAGAATATTGAAAGATTTTCTTTAAGATCTTCCAAAACACCACCATTGTCATTACGGTCCACATTATGATTTTGGGACATGACATGAGGTTCAAAATAATGAGAAAATAATTATGTTGACTCCATCATCAACTAAGCTTCACAAATGGAACCTTCAACACTAACTTTATTCCCAATCACCCATTTAAGAGTTCCCAAATACCTATAAATAGAAAATAATAAAACACATTACGTCTAAAAGTTATGTATTAATTATTTATCACAAGTTTGACATAAAGCTTCACATTTTCCTTTCAAAAGGATAAATCCATCGATATTGCACAGGTCCAGCAATCCTTGCTTCATATGAAAGGTGCACAGGAAGATATTCCATTGAGTCAAAGAACCCAGGAGGAAATATACGTTCTAACTTGCACAAAATTAGTGGAATATCTCTCTCTAATCAGACCATATAATCCACTTGTTGAGTGGTAGAAGTAAGATTCTTAAAAAATAAGCTCAATTCTGTAAGTGCCTGCCACACATTACTAGTAAGTAGTTCATGAAAAGCAATAGACATTAGTCTTTGCATGAACACATGACAATCGTGACTCTTCATACCAAATAACCTTTTCGCATTTGTGTCTGGCAACCTACCCAAATTTGAAACATACCCATCTAGAAACTTTAAGCCTTTCACCCAATTAAACAAGATACCTCGTTCTTCCTTGTCTAATGTATAAATAGCTTTTGGATATTGTCTATTACTATCCTTTCCCAATTGTGGTCGATCATAATACTTTGTCGTATCTAGACGTGATTGTGGATTATCTTTGGTTTTGTCATCAAAATTGAGTTAAAGACATTATCAAAGAAGTTTTTCTTAATATGCATCACATCAAGATTATGTCGAATCATGTTAGAACTCCAGTATGGAAAATCCTAAAAGATGCTTCATTTTTTCCACCCACATGTCTTACATATTATTTTATTAACTTGTTCTGTATCTGACTCTGTTATATTTATTACCCCCAAATTAAGAATTTGGTCTAATATTTCCTCTCCTATTCTATATGTTGGGGGTGGGGGGTCGTTTGATAGTCCGCCCTTTAAGAAAGTTCTTTCGATCTCTCCTAAATGGGTGATGCTGGTTAAGGAATATTTTGTCCCAATCAAACCATGATTGTTTTTTTCCATGCTACAATCTAAAGGATTCTATTTCCTCCATAGAATAAGGACATGCTAATTTACCCGCAGTACTCCATCCCAATAACATAGCATATGTTTGAAAGTCACTAATTGTCCACATCAAAGCTGCCCTTAATTGAAAGTTTTGCCTTTATGAGATGTCAAAGGCTTCCAAACCTATCTCCTACAACAAGGTCGATTCCTTTATAAGGGGTTGTAGATATACATCAATTTTATGTTTGGGATTGATGGGACCTGGAACAATGATAGTTAAGAACATATAAGCCTCTTTCATGCACATTCCTGGAGGTAAATTGTATGGAGTGACAATCACTGGCCACAAAGAATATTTTCTTCCAGACTGACTAAATATTTGAAAATCATCCGTACATAACTCCAACCTAACATTTCTTGGTTCAGCAGCAAAAAAGGGATCAGTTTCATTGAAGTGCTTCCAAGACTTAGAATATGATGGATGGCGCATCACACCTTCCTATTTTTTATACTCATGATGCCATCTCATGTCGACAAATGTAGCATGGGATGCATATAATCTTTGCAATCTCAAATTCAAAGAAAAATAATACATTTTATTGTAAGGGACTAATTTTCTCTTACAAAAGCCAACACAACGCGTATACCTTGGCTTGCCACAAAATTTACAAGATGTAAGGTGTTCATCATCATCCCCCTAATACAACATACATCCTAATTCACAACAATCAATTTTTTCAACTGGCAAACCCAAGCTACGCATTAGCTTCTTCGTCTAATAATAGTTATCAAGAACTATGTTATCTTCAGGTAAATCCTCTTTAAGAAATTGAGTCATCTAGTTATAGCCTCTCTACGACATATTATTCTCCATTTTAATATTCAAAATTTGAGAGACAACTGTGAGTTGAGTGATAGATGAACTCGGATATAATTCTGCATTAGGAGCATCTAGTAAATCAAAATATTTTTGAGACACGAGATTATGATCTTTCTCCATTGAATGTTGACAAGGAAGAGATGACTTAGGTTCAATATTGCTATAAGATTACCAACTTGAATCCTGAGAAAAGTTGGGACCAGCTGCATCCAAAATCATTTGTCGGTATGGATTCTCTCCGAATACAGGTTGACCACCACCATGCAAGTCATTACCATAAGAAGTCCTACTTATACCATCTCTTTTCCCTTAATGCTTCCAAATAAAATAGTTCTCAACAAATCCAGATTGATAACGGTGACATTTAACAGTTTCGACATCCATGAATTTATAGTTCTGACATTTTGCACATAGACATTTAAATTTGTCACCACTCATGCAATTTTGTTAAGAACATGCAAATTGAATAAATTCATCCAGCCCGATTACAAATCTAGAGTATAAAGCCCCTCGGCCATCTAACTCTCATACATCCAACCACGCTCTAGATTATTCATGTTCCTATTAAGGTTGAAACAAAAAAATAGGATAATCAGTGCTAATTAACTAGCTTAATAAGAAACGTGACAATTAATCTACTAATTAACCTTGTTGGAAATTCATATTAACAAAATACGATAATCTATGATCAGACTCTATATGAAGAACTAGTTAGCAAAGAAAGCATAATTAAGTAGATTAATTGACAGTTTAAAAGTTTCACTAAATTATTCAAATTGATGCTCTCAAAGTAGAAAACAAAACTAGTTTACAATAAAAATAAGATATAAGTGATACATAGTTTATTTTTACAACAAATTTATCGGTACATGCTTAATAACAAAAATAAGTTACAAACATAATCAATTATTTAAAAACACACCTGACTGTATACAATATTTCACTTATTTTGCCACCACTGCACTATACCAAATCCAGTAAAAAGGCACCTGAAAGAATATTTTGAATATATAAACAATAATGGAATTAGAAACAAACTGAAGAGGTTCTGCACGAATAGCACACACACACAACATAATACTAAAACTTGAAGATTTCTAAGATAATCAGTGCAATATAAAAAAGTAAGTAACCTAATAGACGAAGGAGGAGGAGAACTGCTGGAAAGAACAGACAATAGTTCAATGTTTCAGTTTCTCACAAGAACATACAAGTTACTATAACTATCTTTCTACATGTTGCAAGATCATGACACATCCTATAACTATCTTCTACATACCAAACCCCAAAACTACAACAACATACCACAAATTCCAAATGAATCCCCAAAATCCATAAATCAGACCACAGAAAATTCATAAATCAGACCCAAATAAACCCTAGCCCCAACTGTTTCCATGAACCCTAACCCCAACTATGTAAACTAAAGAGAAATCACAATATTCACCCCCACTGTAATGTAAAATCATGGACAAAACATCCAAAACCAAACGGATTCTCAAAGAATAGATAAATTTAACCTTCAATTCGAACAATAATTTAAAATTGACTCAAAAATTAAAGAAAACACTAATTTGAATTCGGATAAAGTATAACAGTGGAAGCAAATACCTTTAAATGCTTCAAATCGGCAACCCAGTGTTAGCTTGACCTTCAATACATGCATAAATGTCTTTGATTCGTGCAAACACTCATTCAAATTGGTGCAAAACTCATTGAAATCATATTTAATTCTTGAGAGAGGGAGAGTAGAAAAAGAAATGCGGGGGCTGGGGGGGCTGAAATGAATAATAACTCTAGAAGCCCGCCCTTTTATATTCTTTAATATTAATTAAAAAATATAATTAATACTTCATGACGGAAATGTTGGTCGCTAAATAAAATGATTTTTTTTTCAAAAAATGAAGCATACCGACCAAAGTTTGTTGCTAAATCCGTTGCTATGAAATAATTAAAATAGCGACCAATATTTCATTGCTAATCTGTCACTAAATTTAGGCGTCAATTTTTCCTGCTATTATTTAGTGACAGAATTTTAATTTCGTCACTGATTCGTTGCTAATAGCATACCAAAAAATTGAACTGTTATGTTTTTGACCAAATTGAATGTTCCATTACTGATCCGTCGCTATATTGTGATGAAAATTAGTCCGTCAGTAAATTTCATCGATAAACACAGTTTTTTTTGTAGTGCCTCCTAACTCAAAGACGAGTTATGACTTTTCTATTGATAGAGTTTTGAAAAAAATGTTCTAGCTATGGTCAAATTTAAATGAGTGTATCTCCCAGTATATATAAATTCAGGTACCATACTTTATATCATATTAAAGGTCCCTAAGTCTTCTTTCCAACACAACCTTAATTCAATATCAGAGTGGAAAGTTATACTTATTTTACCTTAGCATGTCTGTCTATCAGCAAAGTGATGACTTGAGGTGATAAGCTGTAAACTAAGTGACGACTTATCAACCAAGTCGTCAGGCCAAACCATAAAGTCATCAACTTCAGCTTCAAAATGACGACTTGAGGTGATAAGTCATCAACTAAGTGACAACTTATCAACCAAGTCGTCACCTATAACCATCTCAGCTACAAAAGTGCCAACTTGAGTTGATAAGTCATCAACTAGTTGATAAGTTATCAGCTCAAGTCATCAACTCTTATTTAGCTTCGGAGGGGTATTTTGGTCTTTTCCTCAACTCAAACCCTACCTCCCACGACATAAATCATCAAATAAATATACTTATCCATTATCAATCAGTTTTAAAAGCCATTAACCCTCTTTATTCCCAAGAACAAGATTAGGGTTTCTTCTTAAGGTCATCTCCCAAGAACAACAAGACTCCATTACATTCTCTTCGAGATAATCAAGAAATTGTGATTCCCAATCCAAGAACGTTCAAGAAAAGTTGATTCTCTTTTAAGATTAAAACTTTAAGGTATGTTTGATGTTCATCCTTGGGTTCTTTTCACCCATGGAGTCAAAGAATCCATTTTTAAGATTTAAAATCATGAATTTACACATTTACATTATACTATCTCCATGAATCCTTATGAATATTGATTTTACATGGTGTCTTCAAGTAATTGTCATTGTAATGCCCCGAGTCTGTACCTCTAACGCTACATAGTGCTCATAATCCTGAAGGACCACAAGCTAATCCATTTCTAGTACCTGCTACAATAACTAAATAATAATACTGTAATTATGTGGAAACTTGCCATAAGGTTCAAATCTAAAATAACTATTGAAACTGAACATCTATCTGAAAATTATCTAGTCTTAAAAGTCTCTATTGTCTGAATAAAGAGTGGATAAGACAAGTCCCCAACTAACTCCGATTACTGAAATAAACTGAGTACTGAAATACGGAAATAATAAATTTATCCTCAAAAATTGAGGACTCACCACTAGTATGCTACTAATGAATCGGGCTGCTATGTATGATTAGATGCCTATGCGTCTGAACCTATGATATAAAATATCATAGCACAAAAGAAAGGTATGTGTCAGTACTTTGAATGTACTGGTATACTAAGTGAGGTAGGCTGAGATGCATGAGTTCATATACATGAACAATACTGATTGAATAACATGAGTATAACTGAATGAGAGTACATACATGAATACATAAACTGTAACTGAGGTCATGATAACATTGGATACTGAGTTCTGAATTACTGATTTATTGATATCTGAGTTTACTGATATTGTATAATTGATAGTTGTATGACTGTATTTGACAGTCCTGATTCTGTAGAACTGTACTAAGTTTTGTACTGAACCGAGTGATTGTATCTGATAGTCCTTATTCTATAGAATTGAATTAAGTTCTATACTGAGACTGGAACTGAAACTGAAACTATGAGAGTTAATCATCTAACCGATATGCCTTTTTTCAGAATAGATTGGGGTCCAACCTATAACCCTAGTTGGAATGATATCAGTACTATACCACGGGTAAAGACAACTGTGAGTTAACCCTCTTTGACAAGAAGCTCTTTTGTCAACCCTCGTAGGCAGGAAAATCTGTATGAGATGTATCAACCTTAGTCTGACAAGAAGATATCTCAACCTACACAGACTAGTAGTTTTGTAACACAAGGATTGCTACTAAGGGTCAAACCCTCTACCGAAAGAAATGCCCCTATCCCTGGGTTTGGTCGGTGCTGAATCCTACTCCCAACTAAATATATATTGAATTGAATCCCAGTTTATACTAGGCTTGACTGAACTATTACTGATTATACTATCTAAATGAACTGAACTGAGTTCACTGAGTTTCGTTGACTGACGAAATACTACTGAGTTCTGTTAATTGACTAAATTTACTGAGCTCTGAATAGAATACTGAACTGGACTGGACTGATATTTAGTCTACTGAGTTTTTCCTGAGTTCTATAATTGATTGAGACTACTACTGATCAAGAAATGACTGATATTATTCTGTAACTGACACTAGCTATAGGTAAACAACTAAATTATTGGGTATTAAATACCCCCAGGACTCAATAGCATGAAAAGTAAATCACTGCATGACTTTAGTAGCATAATGGTACTAGCTTGCTAATAATACATTCACTTAGACATTTTTGTCAAACACTTGTTATACATGAGCTTGTGCATGATGGAATTCTTACAATAACATGTTATTCTTGGACTAGTCTAATCACATAAGCATTTTGACAAACACTTAGGGAGCATGGGTATTTCACATATCAATAAACATGTAGTAATATCATGGATTCTACATTCAACTTGCAATTCAAGAGTTTGACATGTAGTTCACAAAATTTAATTCACAATTAAACTAGTTTGCATGAAACTTGGGACAAATCATGGAATTCGATCACCATTAACATCATAATCATTAATACATTTAAGATCCAACATGAAATCCATGAAATCAGTTAACTTGTATTTAGAAAGATTTTCTTAAACTCCAAGGGTGGAAGCAAACCCTTGGATGAACACTTCAAATACCTTGGTGTTCAAATTTTTGAAGAATGATGAAGTGTTCTTCTAGGCTGAATATTGAATTAGAGATCCGAGGGTTTTCTTCTTAACAAATTTTGAGAAGGATGAATGGATTTTTCCTCTAAAGGGGCTTAATTTCGTGTTTTGGGGGCTGACATAAGGTGGGAAAAAACCCAACTACCTCTGAGGACGCGGATTTTTAATGACTAAAAACTAATTTAGCGACGCACAAACCGACGCGCCGTGTCATTACTATCGATGCGATAGCCAACGCGCCACATCGAGGTCACATCGGTTCACTAGAATTTACATTGGGAGCTGGGGAAAAATACTCATCGATGCGATGGGAAATGTGGAACGTTGAGATCACATTGATCCACTGGTTTGAGCTTTCAAATATGTTTCAAATAAAGTTCAAAAAATTTAAAACTTATCGAGAATACCTACTGACATTCTTGATCATGATTCAACCTAAAAATCATTACTTTAAGGTCATGAGAGTCGTGAAATAGAGTTACCAACCTACAAAGGCTAAAATAACACTAAGTCTGAATACTTAGCTAAAGTTTTCTAAGTCTGGGACCCCTTAACAAAATTTAAAGGACTGAGTTAAGCTTAGAATTTTGTGGGGTCTTACAATATCTCCTCCTTGGGAACATTCATCCTCGAATGAGACTTACTAAGCTAAAAATATTGATAGACTGAACTTATATACTGGATATGCACAAATGCAACATAATTTAATAACTAACACTGCTGATATGCTGAAATTTCATACTGAGCATGCATATCTGATGCATGAGTACATAGCTAAACATTATTCATGAATGCATGACTGGGATTGCTAATAATCTGAGTTTCTCATGAATATATGATGCATGAAGTCACAACTAAATATGCAATGGTAATTGGTACCAAGCCTATAAAGGAAAATTTGAGCATGTAATAGAGTAAGTTCAAGGAAAAACTGTTACCTTGGGTTGAGTTTGAGTTTGCGGGGAAGAGGTGAGGATACTTGGTTCGTATATCTGCTTCTGATTCCTATGTAGCTCCCTCAACAGACTAATTCTACTAAAGAACTTTGACTAGAGGGACCTCTTTGTTCCTTAGTCTGCGAATATGATAATCCAGGATTTCAACTGGAATCTCCTTATAAAAGAGGTTGTTTTGAACGTCTATACTCCCTACAGGGACTAAAACTGTTGGGTCACCTATGCAGTTCTTTAGCAAGGAGACATGGAACACTGGATGGACTAAAGCTAAGTCTGAAGGCAACTGAAGCTCGTAAGCTACCTTTTTGAAATAGCTAAGAAGTCGGTAAGGACCGATATATCGGGACTGAGCTTCCCCTTCTTTCCAAACCTTTTCACTCCTTTCATAGGAGAGATTTTTAAATACACATAATCACCAATCTCAAACTCGAGATCCTTTCTGCGCATATCTGCATATGATTTTTGTTAGCTCTGAGCTGTCTTAAGACTTTCCCTGATCAGCTGAACTTTTTCTAAGGTATCAAATACCAAGTCAGGCCTTACCACTATGGCCTCACCCACTTTAAACCAACCAATGAGAGATCTATATCTTTTCTCATAGATTGTCTCAAACGGAGCCATCTGAATGCTAGAATGGTAACTGTTGTTATATGCAAATTCAATCAAAGGAAAGTGGTAATCCCAATTACCTTTAAAGTCAATAGCACATGCTCGCAGCATATCCTCTAAAGTATGAATGGTCCTTTCTGATTGACCATCTTTCTGAGGGTGAAACACTGTACTGATGTGGACTTAGGTACCAAGATCCTTTTGCAAGGCTTTCTAGAAATGAGAGGTAAACTAGGTACCTATATCTGAGATTATAGATATTAGAACTCTGTGTAATCTGACCAACTCCCTGACATAGAGCTTGGCATAGTCCTTGGCTAAATAAGAGGTATGAACTGGTAAGAAATGAATTGATTTGGTCATCCTGTCTATAATAACCCAAATTGAATCATGTTGACGACGAGTATGAGGCAAACCCATCACAAAATCCATGTTCACCTCCTCCCACTTCTAAGTGAGAATACTGAACTCATGCATAGACCCATTGGGTTTCTGATGCTCAATCTTAACCTGCTGATATGTAGAGCACTTAACTACAAACTCTGCGATGTCTCTCTTCATCCCACTCCACCAATAGATCTCCTATAAATCACGATATATCTTAGTGGCCCCAAGAAGAATAGAGTAACACCCACCATGCGCTTTTACAAGAATCTGGTGTCTCAGGTCATCTACACCTGGCACATATAGCCGACCTTGACAATGCAATACACCATACCCTACTTAGGAGAAAACCTCTATCTTCTAATCTCTGACTGATGCTTTCAACTTAACGAGACTGGGATCCCTATCCTACTTTTCCTTTACTTTGGAAATGAGGGATGATTCTGTACTACTCTACACCCATACACTACCTTTTGCTGAATCAACTAAGCGGACACCTAGTCGGGCAAGCTAATGAACTTTATGAGCTAACTTCTTCTTACCATCATCCATATGAGCAATACTACCCATAGACATCGTACTTAGAGTATCAACCAATACATTGTCTTTACCTGGATGATACAGGATGCTCATATCATAGTACTTCAATAAATCCAACCACCTTCTCTGATGGAGGTTTAGATATTTCTAAGAGAACACATATTGTAGGCTTTTATGGTCAGTGAACACATCGACGTGCACACCATACAAGTAGTGCCTCTAAATCTTTAAGGCAAATACTACTGCTGCTAACTGAAGATCATAAGTTGGATAGTTCTTTTCATGGGGCTTAATCTATCTAGAGGCGTAGGCTATAACCTTACCTCTCTGCATCAAAATACACCCCAAACCAACCCCGTAATCATCACAATATACCATAAATCCATCTGAACCATCTGGTAGAGTCAAAACTGGGGCTATAGCGAGTCTAGTCTTTAACTTCTAAAAACTTTTCTCACAAGAATCTGACTACTAGAATTTGACCTTTTTCTGAGTCAATCTGGACATTGGGGATGCAATAGACGAAAATCCCTCAATAAATCGTCGATAATAGCCATCCAAACCCAAGAAACTACTTCTATTTATTGGAGAGACAGGTCTGGTCCAGTTTTTTATTGCTTCGGTCTTTTGTGGATCAACTTTAATACCCTCACCGATAATGATATGGCTGAGAAAAGCTACTGACCGTAGCCAAAATTTGCACTTACTAAATTTGGTGAATAACTGATGATTTTGTGAGCCTACAATGCTATTCTAGGATAGTCTGCATGATCACGCTCACTGCGGGAGTAGACAAGGATTTCATCTATGAAGACTATGATGAACATGTCTAAGTACTGCTTGAACACATGGTTCATCAATTCCATAAAAGATGCTAGGGCATTGTAAGACCAAATGACATAACTAAGAACTCAAAGTGACCATACCCAGTTTTGAAAGCTATTTTTGGGATGTCACATTCTCTGACTCTGAGCTGATGATAGCCTGATCTAAGGTCTATCTTAGAAAAGTAACTGGCACCCTGAAGTTGGTCAAATAATTCATCGATTCTTAGAAATGGATACTTTTTTTTGATCGTGACTTTATTTAGCTGATGGTAGTCTAGACACATTCTGAGGGAACTGTCTTTCTTATACACGAATAGAATTGGTGCACCCCACAGGGATATACTGGGTCTGATAAATCCCTTATCTAGGAGATATTTCAGATGTTTTTTTAATTCTCTAATTTCTACAGTGCCATTCTATATGGCAGAATAGATATGGGCTGAGTGTCTGGAAGAAGGTCTATTCCAATGTCGATTTCCCTTTTGGGAGGGACACCAGGAAGATCTTCAGGAAATATAGCTGGGAATTTACATTCTACTGATACTGACTCAAGAGTAGGGGTTTCTGATCTAGAGTCCTGGACTTTAATGAGATGATAGACACATCCCTTAGATATCATTTTCCTTGCCCTAAGGTAGGAAACAAGCTGACCCCTAAGTGCTAAAGTACTACCCCTCCACTCTAGGATAGACTCATTTGGAAACTAAAACTGGACAATTTTGTTTTTTTAGTCAACTAAGGCATAGAAGGAATGAAGATAATCCATACCGAGAATGATATCAAAATCAGTTATCTCTAATTTGACTAAGTCTGCTAAAGTGACTTTTTGAGATACAATAATCAGATAGTTCCTGTATATCCGCCGGGCTATGATAGATTTATCCACTGGGGTAGATACTGAGAAAGGCTTTGCTAGAATTTTAGGACTGACCCCGAAGCCAACAACGATATAAGGAGTTACAAAAGATAAAGAAGCTTTTGGATATAGCAAAGCATAAACATGCAAATAATAAACTTGTAACATACTAATAACCACATCAGGAGAAATTTTTTGATCCTATCGAGACTAAAATGCATAGAGTTTGTTTGGGCGTTGCCCACTAGTAGTGGCACCCTACTGGTTCGGGTGACTTGACTGAGCTAAGGGACGATTATGCTGACTCTGCGAACCTACTTGAGGACACTGTCTGACTCAATATCTTGGCTTTCCACATTCAAAACATACATCATTGCCAGTTCTGCAGACACCCTGTTGGTTTCTGCTATACTTTTACCAGAGAGGATTTGTTCGGGTACTCCTAACACTACCCTGGGGTTTAGGGACTGATGCCATATCTCTATTGCTATCTTTAAATTTTGGCATGGGAGCACTGGCTAAGGACGGAGCTGGGGCTGAGGATTTTGGGCGGAACTTAGAATGATTACTACCCTCTGACTTAGGCTGAGCTAAGTTGAAACTGCCTGTTCTCGCTCTTTTGTTCTTCCTATTCTTAGCCTTATCTATCTGCTGAGAATGGACTATAAGCCTGGATATGTCCATCTCTTTAATCAGCATTGTGGTCCTACACTCATTGACCACACCGCTAGACACCCATGACACAAACTTACTTATCTTTGCTCTGCTATCTGTTACCACATGAGGGGCATATCTGGATAACTGAGTAAACTTAAGAGAATACTCTTGTACCATCATGTTTCCTTGTCTCAGATTTATAAACTCCAAAACCCTCGCTTCTCTCAACTTTAGTGGGAAAAACCTATCCAGAAAAGCAATAGAAAACTCCTCTTATTCAATAGGTCCTGCATCTACGACCCTCTCTACTTTCCATTAGTTGAACCATGAGTGAGCCATATCCTGCAACTGATATACATATAACTTGGCACTCTCACTAACTGTCATGCCCATAATATCTGTAACTTTTTGCACCTAATCAAGAAATTCTTGAAGGTCCTCATCTGACTTAGACCCATTAAAAAATGGAGGGTTTATTCGGGTGAAGTCTTGAATCCTGGATGTAACAGTATTAGCCACTGGATTGGTCAGAATAACAGCTGAGCATTTATTTAGGGCTGTCACAGAATGAGCTAGGGTGGTGAAAGCTACTCTGAATTCAGAGTGAAAGACATGTTCGTCCAGGGGATCTACCTGAATGGCTGAGATATTGACTGATTTTTGGTTCTTTTATCATTAGTATTTTTGGGAGGCATGTTCTATAAATGAAAAGGATAGAACATATTAGAATGAGAGTTCAACTTGGGCTCATGCTCACTCGCACGACATGAATACTGAAAGAAGGAAAACTTTTCCTAAAAAATCTAATATTCTCCTGTCCATAAGTGGGGCATGCTACACACCTATGCACAAGACTCTACTATATATGTCTTTCATACTTCCTAGGACTCCGTTGAACCTTAGGCTCCGATACTAAGTTTGTAATGCCCGAAGTCTGTACCCCGAATGCTCCACGGTGCTCATAATCTTTAAGGACCACAAGCTAACCCATGACTGGTACCCACTTCAATAACTAAATAATAATACTGTAATTATGCAAAAACTTACCATAAGGTTCAAATTTGAAATAAATACTGAAACTAAACATCTATCTGAAAATACTCTATTCTGAAAAGCCTCTACTATCTAAATAAGGACTGGATGGGACAAGTACCCAACTAACTCCGACAACTGAAATAAACTGAGTACTGAAACACTATAATAATAAATTTGTCCTCAAATAATAAGGACTCACCACTAGTCTGCTGCTGATGGATCCGGCTGCTAAGTATGATCGGAAGTCATGTGTTTGAACCTATGATATAAGATATCATAGCATAAAAGAAAGGTATGTGTCAGTACTTTGAATGTACTAGTATGCTAAGTGAGGTATATTGAGATGCGTGGGTTCATATGCATGAATAATACTGACTGAATAACATGAGTATAACTAAATAAGAGTACATGCATGAATATGTAAACTGTAACTGAGGTCGTGATAATACTGGATATTGAGTTTTGAATTACTGATTTATTGATATATGAGTTTATTGATACTATATAAATGATAGCTGAATAACTGTATCTGACAGTCCTAATTCTGTGGAACTGTACTGAGTTCCGTACTAAATTGAGTGATTGTATCTGACAGTCTTAATTCTGTAGAACTAAACTGAGTTCCATACTGAGACTGGAACTAAAACTGAGACTGTGGGAGGTAATTATCTAACCAACATGCCCCTTTTTTGAATAGATTAGGGTCAAACCCGTAACCCCAGTTAAAAGGGTGTCAGTACCATGCCATGAGTAAAGATAACTGTAAGTTAACCCTCTCTGATAGAAAGCTCTTTCGTCAACCCTCATTGGAAGTAAAACCCTTATGAGATGTATCAAACCTAGTATGGCAGGAAGATATCTCAACCTACACTAGCTACGTAGTTCTGTAATGCAGGGATTGCTACTAAGGGTCAAACTCTCTGCTGCAGGAATGCCCCCATCCCTGGGTTCGCTCGGTGTTGAATTCTACTCTCAACTGAATAGACACTGAACTAAATCCTAGTTTATACTAGGTTTGACTGAACTATTACTAATTATACTATCTAATTGAACTGAATTGAGTTCACTGAATTTTGTTAACTGACTGAATTTACTAAGGTCTGAACTGAATATTGAATTGAACTGGACTGATACTGAGTCTACTGAACTTTTCTTAAGTTCTATAACTGACTAAGAGTACTACTGATCATGACATGACTGAGATTATTCTGTAACTGACACTGGCTCTACGTAAATAGCTAAATTATCGGGTATTAAATACTTCAGGACTCGATAGCATGAAAAGTAAATCACTGCAAGACTTTAGTAGCATAATGGTACTAGCTTGCTAATAATACATTTACTTGGACATTTTTGTTAAACACTTGTTATATATGAGCTTGTGCATGATTGAAATTACACAATAGCATGTTATGCTTGGACTATTCTAATAACATAAGCATTTGACAGATACTTGGGGATCATGGGTATTTCACATATCAATAAACATGTAGTAATATTATGGATTCTACATTCAACTTGCATTTAAGAGTTTGACATGTAGTTCACAAAATTTAATTCACAATTAAATTAGTTTGCCTGAAACTTAGGACAAATCATGGAATTAGATCACTATTAACATCATAATCATTTATACATTCAAGATCCAACATGAAATCCATGAAATCAATTAACTTGTATTTAGAAAGAGTTTTTTGAACTCCAAGGGTGGAAGAAAACTCTTGGATGAATACTTCACATACCTTGGTATTCAAATTTGTGAAGAATGATGGAGTGTTCTTCAAGGCTGAATCTTGAATTAGAGATCCTAGGGTTTGCATCTTGAGTAATTTTGAGAAAGATTAATGGATTTTTCCTCTAAAGGGGCTTAATTTCGTGTTTTGGGGGCTGACATAAGGTGGGAAAAGACCTAATTACCCCTGAGGATGTGGCTTTTTAATGACTAAAAACTAATTTAGCGACACATAGACCGATGCATCGAGTCATTGGCATCGACATGATAGCCAACGTACTGCGTTGAGTCTACGTTGGTTCACTGGAATTTGTACTGGGAGCTGGGGGAAAAATACTCATCAACGCGAAGGGTGATGTGGCACGTTGAGATCACATTGATCTACTAGTTTGAGCTTTTAAATGTATTTCAAATGAGTTTAAAAAATCTAAAACTTATCCAAGAATACCTACTGACATTCCTGATCATGATTCAACCTAAAAATCATTACTTTAAGGTCATGAGGGTCATGAAATAGAGTCTCCAACCTATGAAGGCTAAAATAACACTAAGTCTGAATACTTAGCTAAAATATTCTAGGTCTGAGACCCCTTAATAAACTTTATAGGACTGAGTTAAGCTTAGGATTTTGTAGGGTCTTACATTTGTTGAACTTAAACCTTACAAATTAGAATGATGATGTTTTCATATTAAATCCCAAATTTATAGTTAAGTATTGTATCCATATGATTAATTATTTGTTTTAAAATATTCCCATGCTTTAAATTCATGACCCTTATGTGTTTGATGAAATGTCTAAGAAATGAGTTTTAGCAAAATGGTTTCTATCATGGTTTTAGAGTGTTTAAGTGTTCCTATTATTATTGCTATCGACTCTTAGAGGTTAGGAATATATAAAATTTAGTTGTTTACTTAGTCTCAGTATTTTTAGAATGATTTCAAACACGTAGGAGCATTGTCAGTTTAGTCAGTTATCATGTTAGTCAAACTTAGATCAGTTTAGTAATCCGAGTCACTTCCTTCTTTAGTTAAACTTAGTTCAATCTTGTAATCTGTGTCAGTTTAGTTGGGAGTAGGATTCAGAATAGAGCAAACCCATGGATGAGGGAATTTCTGTTAGTATAATGTTTGACCCTTAGTAGCAATCCCTGAGTTACAGAACTACATAGACAACGTAGGTTTGAGATGTCTTCCTGCTAGTTTAGGGTTGACACATATATCACGAGTCTCTGTATTAGTTTAGGGTTGACAGGATGTCTTCCTGCTATTTTAAGGTTGACACAACCATTGTTAGTACCCATGGCACGGTACTAGCACCCTTTCAACTAGGGTCACAGGTTGGACCCCGATCAGCTTAGCTTTGGGACATATCGGTTAGATGATACCTCCCACAGCTATAGTTTTAGTATTCAGTATAGAATTTGGTTTAATTTTTCTTGACCATAACATACAGTTTATCAGTATTGTTACCAGATTTCAATATTTTAGTTTACAAACTATTTCAGAATCATATTATATGCTTGGTCGTGTATTTTCAGATTTTACAACATTCACACATTTATATCAGTTATTCAATTACCTCACACTACTCATTCAGTCATTCTTTATTCATGCATATAACCCATGTATAAGAACCTAACCTCATCTAGCATACCAGTATATTCAAAGTACTGACTGCATACTCATTTTTTACGCTATGATGTCTCACATCATATGTTCGTATACTCAGGTTCTCGACTGCACTTAGACATTCCATCATATCAGCAACAATAATCATGGTGAGTCCTCATACTTCGAGAAAGAGTTTATCTTATATTTAGTTATGTGAGCAGTTCAGTTATGTAGTCAGTCGAAGTTAGTTGGGGTTTGTGCCATCAACTCCATAGTCAGTCAGTTTTAGAGGCTTTTAGACACTTCAGATAGTTAGTCAGTTTGCCATTATTTTTATTAGTTTTCAAACAGTTATTTTTAGGCAGTTGATTCTAGATTTATGACTCAGAGATGTGTTAGTATTTAAAAACTTATAGCAAATTCAGATATTCCGCACATGTTATTTTGTTTTTATTATTCAGTGCTCACAGAAGGTACCAGCTTATGGGTTAGCTTGTGATCACTTGTGTCCATAAGCATCGTATGGCATCTAAGGTGTACTACCGGGGTATTACATCTACACCCCATGTGTTATACGTGCCTCCAACTTATTTTGAACTTAAATGTTGTCTGTTGTTAAAGATGGATCAGGGAGATTTATTTTCTGTGAAAGCTCAACAGACTGTATTGCAATGACTGGTGAGGAAATTCCAGCTACGACGTTATCTATGGATTCCTAAAATGCAATAGTCAAAATCTCAATGCTAGTCTCCTAAAAGATGAAAATGATTAGATACACCGGACTAAAAATTTCAAAATTAGTTAGATGTAACAGAACCTACTAGACATATATAGGCTAAAAGATCTGTAACATTACACCTTTAAATATGGTCTTTATGGAAACCATTTTTAACTCAAATATTATTATGTATCATAAAATAATAACATCTTTGAGATATATTTGACCTATATATCAAACTTTGTTCATTGAATGTGTCAGTTGTACTATATATCATGCCAAACCTATTTAACAGATTGATATTCCCCATTAATAACATACACTCCTCAAACAGTTTTTTATCTGTACCTTTTGTTCATGTTGAACTTCAATGGTCTCTATCGGTATAGCTGGTTCATCAAAAATAAATTTCAGAAAAGACTTAACATTTGTTTTTTCATCCAGCTTGTGATCTCCTGTAGATCCAACATTCCCATCATCATTCTGGTACATAAAAATTACATTATATTATAAAAATAATATACAATAAATATTTCTAAAATTTCTACTAGCTTACCTTGTCAGATATATCCTTTGGTTGTTCTTTCGGAGTTCCTAATTCATCGCCATCTTTCTTATTCTTTTTCACATCTCTATTTGAACTATCAATGTCAATAAAAACCTGAAAACATATCTTTTCTAATAAGATAATTGTATATAAAATTTAAGGTAATTAAATTAAAAGTTGTATGTCACAAATTTGGACACACACTACAATGAGAGGATAGTGATAATATGAAGACCTGACTACTTTCCGGTGAAAATGATAAGTATGATTGCGCAAGCTGTTACTTGTGAAGTGAAGCATATCCCATGCAAGACTAATTTCTTACTTACAATAATATATTCTTTTAATGGTAGAGAATAAAGAAGAAGCTTATGGGAGTATTTGATTAGCACTTGTGATACCTGCAGACTTAATAGTTGATTACAGGGGATTTTAATTCTGTGTTAAAAAAGATGATAGAGTTGGAGGAAATTTTGTTACTTTAAGGGAGATCAATGAATTTCATGATTATGTTGAGGAGTGTGAAATCATGGAATTGCCTCATAAAGGAAGTCGATATACATGGAATGATAGACATGGTGCTAATAGAATCGAGTCAAAGATTGTAATACCCCAAAAAATTCAAACCAATATTAGAGCCATGTACCAAGCTCATGCATAGTACATCATGGTTATTTTATAGTGTTATGAGTAATTTAGATAGATATTAAGGCTTCAAATAACTCCCAGCTATCAGACAAATTAAAACATACCTTACCGATTGAATTCTTGAGAAGGATATTGGTATAGTCAACTTCAAATGAGCATATATCTCATTATATTTGGAATTTTTGAGCTCATGATATATCAAAAAATATATAATTTAATTATCTTTCCAACGATATAAGTTTCGCCTAAATCCGATATCGGACCAAAGAGTTATTCCTATTTTACTCCAGCATGTCAGGCTGGAAACAGTGTGACGACATTCGTGGTAACTTACCACATTTGTGACGCCCTATCATGAAGGTCGTCAGCCTTAGGTAGAAAAAAACTCCTAAGTGATGAAATCATGGTAGCTTACCACATTTATGATGCCCTATCACGAAGGTCGTCAGCCTTAGGCAGAAACCAGCTCCTAAGTGACGACATTCGTGGTAGCTTACCACATTTTTAATGCCATGTCACAAATGTCGTCAGCCTTAGGCAGAATCCAGCTTCTGTGTGATGACATTTTTGATGGATTACCATATTTTTGATACCATGTCACAAATATCGTCATCCTTAGGCAGTATCCATTCTCTGTGTGACGATATTTTTGACGGCTTGTCATATTTTTGACGCCATGTCACAAATGTCGTCAGCTATTATTTTTAGCAATTGGTAATTTATTTCATAAGGGTATTTTGGTCTTTTCTCTTCACTTCCCATGAGTTATAACCCTCAAGGAACGTATTATCTTCCATTCTCTTTAGTTAAAACATCTCAAAAAGCTCTCTCAAACACTTTCAACCACAAGATTAAGGTTTCCTCTCAAGATCATCTCCTCAGGAACAAGAACATTCTTTCCCAAAGGGGTTAAACCCTAGTCAAGAAAAATCAAGGGCAAGCCTAAGGATTTCTTTAGGAACCTTTAGAAACATTAGATCTCTTTCAAGATCAAGCTTTAAGGTATGCGTAGTGTTCATCTATGGATCCAATCCGTTCATAGAGCTCAAGAACCATATTTTAAATATTATTTTGTAAACTTTTTGTGGTGATATGAGTATGTACATGTTGACGATTGTTGTTTAAGTTTCAATGTGATGTCTAAAGCTGTTTTCATGGAATATATATGTTTGTTAATTGAAAACCATGAACTTTAGGTGGTTTAATATGGTGCAAGTATGAAAGTCACCTATGTCTTAAAGAATGCATGAAAGGTGTTTGATAAAATGATTAGGATGCTAGAAATTCATGTTTACATGGTTCCATGATATCTAAATGACAAGTCCATGTTAGCTATATACTTCAATATAAATTCCATGCTATTGATGTGTTGCTATTGTTATGGTATGAAGCATGTATGATAGTGGAGATATACTATATGTACATGAAATATATCCATGCACTCCCTACCATGCTTAAGATGTTGAAGAACTACATGAAGTAAAATATTCCCTACTTATAAAAATGTGAATTGTGGACTCCAATCTTATGATCAAGTTAGTCATGTTGTGTCTGTTTCCTTCCATCGAGTCCTGGGGGTATTCGTACCGGAAAAATGTAACTGTGTGCCTAGAGCCATGTCATGTCATCATGATACTCTCAGTCAACCAATGATATATAGAATTCAATCAGTCATGTGACTCAGGAAAACTCAGTAATCTTAGTAATCTCAGTAGTCCAGTATCTCAGTAATCTCAGTGCTCAGTAACCTCAACAACCTCAGTATTCACAGTTAATCTCAGTAACTTCAGTAGTCTCAACCAGTCCTTGTAACTCAGTACATTCTGTCAGTTATCAGAATCCAGTAAACTTAGTTATCGGAATTCAATATTGATAAAGATAAGAGCCCTAGACTAGATGGGTACGATAGTGACTTCTTTTGGTCAGCCCGAGATATAGTTGACATGGATATCAAAAAGGTAGTACTTAATTTCTTTGAAAATAGAAGGCTATTGCAGCAATTGAATGTTACTACAATCTCTCTGATCCCAAAGGTGGAGGTACCACAAAATGCAGGGCATTTCAGGCCAATATCTTATTGTAATGTATTGTACAAAATTATTTCCAAGATGATTTATGATAGACTGTGAACAACAATAAGCAACGTTGTGACAGAAAATCAGGCAGTGTTTGTTACTGGAAGATTTCTTGTGCACAATGTATTGATATGCCATGACCTTTTGAGACACTACAAGAGTAAAACAACTCCGAGATGTATGATAAAAATTGACCTAAAAAGGCCTATGATATGGTTGCTTGGGATTTCATTGAGGAAGTACTTACAGGATGTGGTTTTCCTAGAATCTTTACAAAGCTAGTGATGACTTGTGTCATATCTACAAAAATTTTTATTAAGATCAATGGAGAAACCTATGGGTATTTTAAAGGGAAATGGGGACTGAGGTAAGGGGATACAATGTCTCCTTTGCTATTTGTCCTTGTTATGGAGTATCTATCAAGAGCGCTGAATAAAGTTGGGAAATTACCTGACTTCAATTTCCATCCTATGTGTAAGAAAATCAAGTTGAATCATCTGATGTTTGCGGATGACTTAATGTTATTCTATAAAGAGGACATTAAATCTATTGGGAGGTTGATGGAGGTGTTGCATTATTTTAGTAGAGTGTCAGGACTCATGGATAATCTAGAAAAATCAAATATTTTTGTCGCAGGGGTGTCTGATGACTTAAGAGATCAAATTTTGTAGGTCACTAGTTTTTCACTTGGTCAGCTTCCAATGAGATACCTGGGATTGCCTTTATCCCCAAAGAAGTGGTCAAAAATAGAATGCCAAATGTTGATTGATAAAATCACTCAAAGAATCACTACTGCTTATTCAAAACACTATCATATGCAGGTAGGTTGCAGATCATTAATGTCATATTATTCTCAATCTATAACTTTTGGAGTGCAGTCTTTATCTTACCCCAAAGTGTAGTAAAAACTGTGGACAAGAAGTATAGAGACTATTTATAGGTAAACATGAAAGAGAAGAGGACAATAGCATTAGTATCATCGGAAAAACTCTACAAGCAAAAAAAGAATGGAGGGTTGAATATTAAAGGTTGTCAGTTGTGGAATACTGCATTTGTTGTTAAATTGATATGGCAGCTGGCGACAAAAGTTAACTCCTTATGGATTAGATGGGTGTATGGGTTTTATATGAAAGGTGAGCAGGAATTTTAGGACCATACGCCTCTCAAGGATAGTAGCTAGTACTGGAAAAATATTAATTCTATTAAGTAGGCGATGAAATTATGGTATCAGTACGGAGTTTATAAATTGACTGCTAATGGAACACATAATGTAAGTTGTAGCTATGGCCAATTGTTTGGTAGACAGAGAGAAGTATAGGAAGCTGATTTGATTTGGAATAAAATTTTAATACCAAGACAGATTTATTGTTTGGTTGGTCAATCAGGAGAGACTTCTAACAAGAGAAAGCATGAGTAAGATACATATACCAGTGGATGATGATAACTATTTGTTATGTGGTGATGATAAACTATAGACACAACTACATCTATTATCAAAATGTAGTTGGACAAATAGAGTGAAAAATGAATTAGAAACTTGGTTTGGGATTACATCATATGGAAAAAAGATAACACAATTCTTAAGCCGGATTAAAGGGAGGCACTGAAAGCAATTCGAGAAGGAGGTGGCTGCAGCTATTTTAGGTGAAGGATATATCACACTTGGACAACACGAAATTGGAAGTTGTATAGAGGAATAATTATACATACAGAGATTTCTATTCAACAAATTAAGAAGGAGATAGTTGGAAGAATAGAATACTTGAAACACACTAGGAAGGCTAGGAAATTTAGATACTTACTTCAAAAGTTTTGTAACTAGACTGAAGACTTTGATTTGAGGATTTAGGGAAGATAGTACTGCTGGCTTCCTCATAAAGTGCTCTATAGGTGTAAGAATTTGCTTGTTAATGGTAATTCTTCACAGTTTACTAAAAAAGTAAAATCAAAAGTTACTTTTTGAGGAGCATTATGCATCTCTTTCACGTCTGACATCACCTCTTCATGTTGTTTTTTCATCTCTTCATAATGTTTTTGCATTAATTCTTCATTGTGATAAATTCTTTTGTCAACCTTTATAAGTTAAACAGAGTGTATTAAATATGTCAAGCTAGCCAATTTTAAAAATAAAAATACATGTAGCATTTACATATGTCTTCACAAATGATTCAATTGCATCCATATCAACTTTAAGCAAAACTTGCTCATGATGTATGCCTCCAGACACATTAATTTACTATATAAACTCACTCATATGTGCAATAATTGGTGGTGTCTGTTTGCCAATGTCCAATAAATTCGTCTTGAGCTTCTTCATTGATTGGGTCAACAAATGATTTTGATGTGCCAGGAGGTAATACATTGACTTCTTTAGCAGATGAGTGAGATTTAATCTTTTCTTGAACAGTCACAGACTTTCTTTGCTCAGCTTCTGTCTTTCTTTTTTTTTAAAGGCGATGCCAATGATCTATCAGACCTAGACTTTGACTTAATTACCATTTCAACCAGTGATGGGGTAGCAAAATCCTCAAAATCATCTGACGGTGATGAACCAGCTATTATCATTGCTTTATGATCAACTTTTTCCTGCTGATCACTAGATGTGGACGGTAAAGTTGAATTGACCGAATCATTCAAATCCATACCAACATGATTTGGCAATTGAAAACAGTTCAGCTCATCAATCTTAGGACATAGGCTGGTATACACTTACTATAATTAAGGTTAAAAAACATAACAACTTCAGTTAAATGGATATAAGAGCAATAATGTATCATTATTTTACATAACAGCTAGTAAAATACCTTAAAATGTACAATTATGTATCATGTATCATACAAGTACTGTAATGTATCATATAACAATGAAAAAAATTATTTTGATGCAGGGATTGATATGAAAGATGTTTGTTCTACAAAAATATTACTGTATGAATGAGTTACATGCTTCAATATATTTTTACAAAAAAATATATAATGGAAACATGAATTAAACTTCTTGTATGCAACATAAAATACAAAAACAGATTGAATATAACTAAAAATTACCTTGCTAAACATTTCATTCATAAACTTCTCGAATTTAGGCTTTGTTCCAATCATAAATCAGTTGCATATCTTCGGTATACGGTTACTAATACGGTAAGCAATGTCTTTATCTACTTCAAAACAACATTTGTAGATCCAAACGTTGAGAACGTGTGCCATTTCTCTTAAATAATAAAGCCATTTTTCAATGATGATGTCCTGTCTCAAAGAATTCATCAACTTGTTGAAAGAAATCTTTCCCAGCAGATAATGTTCATATCGACCATCCTATACCATATTAAATTCTAAAAAACTAACAGATACATCATTAGATTCAGATAACAAATACGTATGAATAAAGAACAATATGGTCATTTCTAGTGCATCCTGAATATTGTCAAAATTTTTCATCTTATACCATTCAATCAATATTTTTTTAGAGATTTTATTTTTTGCCTCTGGGAAATCTTTGCCAATAACACAGAGGACTCTGAAGTCGAATACTGAAACTCTTTAATTTTTGCAGTGCAATTTAGACCACAAATGAGAGCAAATTCAAATAGAGAAAATTTCAACATTGTTCCCTTGACATATACATGGAATTCATTTGGATTATCTTGTATAAACTCAAGCATCAACAAATATTTGGTTATTTGAACTTGAAAATTTGATTTGGGCATATCAATAAACACACCAAAGCATGTCTCTTTAAACATGTTGAGTACTTTTTTATCCACAAAGTTCTCAACATCGGTAGCAAAGTTACGGTTACACGAAATGCCAAATCTCAGTGGGTTAGGTGGAACAGTTTTGATCACATATTTCATACTCTGCATTAAGAAACAATGACGTATCATAATGCATGCACTGACTTTATATTCATAATTATGTATCAGATTAATAATTAGCTTTAACATTTGTTACATTTTCTATTATGATACATAACTATAACATATGTATCAGACATCATAATATATTTCATACTTATGTGTCATACTCAGAAAATATATGATGTGTCATAACGCATGCACTGACAATATCTTCATGATTATGTATCAGATTAATTATTAACATTGACATTTGTTACATTTATATTATGATACATAACAATACCTTGTGTTGGAGAAATCCATCTACCAAATACATAAATAACATACCTTCGGTAATGAGTCTCTTTTCACAACTTCCTTTCTTCTCCCCTTTGAAATAACATCTGCAGACCTTTTTCCTTTAGCACTAGCAGCATCCGTTAGTTCTTCATGATTTTAGGATCGTTTCGATGCTTAGATCTATTTTCACGAATATCATTGTCTTCATAATCGAAGTTACAAGGAACAAACCCGAATATATCAATTTCAGTAGAAGTTGAATGCATTTGAGTAAGCCCCAAACTATAAGATGGTCCTGGCTCCATTAATGTTGTTATAATGATTAAAGAACATAAAATTGAAAAACGATTTCTTCAATTTCTAAACTAATAAACAAAATCATCAACTTGAAACAAACTAACCTCCAATTAATTTTGAATATTTAAGTTACTGGAGTAAAAGTGTGTAAATTGTAACTTTAAAGTAATTGTAATAGAGGACAACAATTGTTGTATCAAGATCGAATTTTGGCATAATCTTCACTACTACTATCGTGATTTTAGGCTATAATACAGTAGTTGTGTGTTGTGTTCAACTGTAGTTGGTAATGTATCCGAAAAAGCGCTTGTATTGTCAATTAGAAGGGATTTTTGTAATATGTTTAGTAGGATGGTATTTTAAGTAATATAGAAAAGTAAAGGTGTTGAGTTATGTAATTTTTCCTTTAAAATATGCCACCTCATCTAATTATACACATTAGCCTCAATAAACTATAAAAACTCAGGATTCAGGTGTGTTCCAATTGATCATGACGAGTATAATCAAAGGGTGTAATATTGATTAATAACTAGATGATTGGAACTTGAGAACACACATAATTTTTTTCGGAACTTGAGAACACACATAATAAGACGAAATTATCTAATAGAAACATTTTATCGTATGTTTAGATGCTTAGTTGGGGTATGTTTTGAGTGTCTAGATAAAATTTATTGATAAATTTATTAGCATGTCAATCTAATTGAATTTTGTGGAAGGGCTTTACGAAAGCATACAGTTGTGAGCATTATTTTTGAATGTTGTCTTCTTCTCGTTTTTTTTTTTGTGATACCAAACGGCATATTACTGTAGCGCGCTTACCTTTCAGAAAGATGCTCGAAATATTCCATCATTTTTGCTTAATAGTTTACGACATGACTTATCATTGTTTCTCTATAGTACGTAAAATAGAAAAATGCATTTGGCTGCAACGGTGGAGACAAGTGATTTTAGATTCCCCATATAAGAGTCATCCGATTTTGGGTTCATTTAATTTACACTTTGTTTGGGTGGTTGTTGTTTGATAATATATCGTATGTTATATTTTATTAGACGGAAAAGTCTAAAATGCTTTTCAATTATGTAAAATGGTGTAAAAATGCGTCCCGTCTACGTATTGAATCTAAAATATCCATTCCGTCTATCTATAGAGCCTATTTTGCCCTTTTATTTAAGTAAATTACATGTAAAGGCCATCATTAAAACTTAATTACATAAATAATAATATTTTTTTAATATTACAAAAATATTTTTTTTCTTTTTTACATATATAGACATTTAAAAAATCAGAAAAGATAATTACAATTTGTAATTTAATCATATAACTAATTATCAATTCACCTTAATTTAAAAAATATATTTTCAATCTTCAAATTAAAAAGGAAGAAGATAATCCCTACTTTCGAATCTTTCTCTCTCTTATATTAAAATTCAAATATTTTTAAATAAACTACGTATTCCATTATTTGCTAGTGTACGTTTTGTTTTGTTTTCATGTATGTTAATTATTTAATATTATTTCATTATTGTGTATTTTTAATTCTAATGTAATAGGTAAACCATAATTTTTTATGGATAAATATTTATGAAATAAAAATCATTATTTGAAAGTACAGATATACCATATATTTTTGTTGTATAAATATAATTTATGTCAAAGTCAAATTATTATTATATTTTTGATATAATTTATGAGATAAATATTCATAGTATATCTCATTATGTCGAAAGTACTTTTCTTGTTAAAAAATTATTTATTAAATATGAATATATACTTTCAGTATTACATGGTATAAATTTCTTATATCCAAAATATACCATGTATGTTTATGGTATAAATATAATTTGTATGGTATAAATATACCGTATATTTTTATGATATAAATATAATTTGTATAATATATAAATATACCATGAATTTTTATGGTATAAATATACCATATATTTTTATGAAGGTATCGTGAAAGCAGACTATAAAAATAAAAAATATAAAATTTTGATATAGTATATAAAAAATGAATGAACAAAGACTTTCATAAAATAGACAATAAATAAGAAATATGAGAATTTAATATATAATTATTTTTCTATTTATTAGAATTTTTTATAAAAGTAAATATTTATATGCTATATCTGACAACCAATTAATACAGCTATGTATATGTAGTAATTTTTTTAAAAATGACTATTTATGTTGTTTTTTTTTTTTATCTATCAGATCAATTTAGAAAGATAAAAAATTGATATTATACACTATTTATTTGATTAATATTAATAAAAATGATAGGGATTTTATGTAGTTTAATAAAGATAAATTGTGGTATTATATATATATATTTTAAATAAAAGGACAAAATAGCTCCAATAGGAAGACGGAAAGGGCATTTTAGGCCCAATATGTAGACAGGGAGAGCATTTTAAGCCCAACGGGTATACAGATGACATTTTTGCATTATTTCACATAGTTAAAGGGCATTTTAGATCTTTTTTTGTTTATTATATTGTGTTATATTTTGTTATAGTAATATCTTGTTTTAATGAATACAAATTTTTGGTTATAATGTATTATTTTCTGTCATTACATAATGTCATACATTAACAATTTAAAAGATATGCTTATTTTAAAAAAGTAGAATACTGAATTGAGCTATTATAAAATGGTAGGATACTGATAAAATAAAATTATTAGATAATAAGCAAAGTTAAAAGGAGAAGAATGAATAGGGTGACTACACGATCATACCAAATTGATTATTATACAAAATAAGATTTTTCATCGTTACATAACAGTAAATTTAATGATACAATACAATAAAATTTAAATAGCAATAAAAATAAATATTATGTAACAAACAAGCAGACATGCTATTGTAATTAAATTAATTATGTAATAACTCGCATGCAAAAAAAAGTCATTCTTTAGCGTATGATATAAAAACACCATTAAAGATAATCAAAGCTTGATGTAAAAATTTTTATCTGCATTTTGTAATTGTCTTGACTAGCAGATATAAAATTCTGTTAGGAAAATATTAAGGAGCTTGAAAATCAATTTTAAGGTTTTTTAGGTACAACAATGCATATAAGCCAATATCAAGGTGCATTCTCCATGAAAATTTGTGTGCCAAATAAACGTTATAGCATGTGAAATACACATATCGAGGTGCCTTCTAGGTATGATTCGTTACTTGAAACAGGAATGCCAAATAATTGGTTATAATAGTCATACAATTATGGGTTTCCATTGCTAAGCCTCATCTTTGACCAAATTATGCTAATAAATAGTTGACCAAATTATGCTAATAAATATTTAGGGTTGTATATAGATGCAGTATTCCTATTTTTTTTTTTTTGAAGATCAAATAACATAAATTCAACCAGTAGAAAATAAAGATCACTGGATTTCAAGACTGGCCTGATAACATAGAATTTCATAAAATAAAGACTATAACGTAACAATTAGAAAATTAAAGATAAAGTTCATAAACCAACAAGTATAGTTGACGACACTCTCAAGAAGAAAGCCTGGGCAGCGAAAGGGATACGATGGTGCGTTCCTTCATAGTCAAAGTCAATGCCAAGACCACCTCTCATCCTCAAATTCTCAATCATGAGGTGAAATGAATCTCCCAGAATCAAATAGATCTTTTTCATTAAGACAACATAGAACTAACCGGTGAAGAGATATCCATCCAAACAAAATGTCACATCGGGGCATTGTGAGGTAATCACACTCATAGCCTTGAGCTTGAGCGATTCAAACTGAATGGTAAAATTGAGATTTGAGATCTGATCCAATAAAATTTCTTCAAATAAATCATAATCATGATTAGCTTCTTCTCTCACTTTTCTCTCTTCCCACCCAAACAAGGCAACAACACATAGCAAGGCAACAATTCCCACCCAAATAAGGCAACAACACATAGCAAGGCAACAACACACACCAAGTTCTTCTGTGCTCAACTGTTACTTTCTCCTTATCCTTGTTCTTCTTAATTCAGAACCTAGAATTCTCACCTCAATAATTCCCCACTCATCTCTCTCCTGCTTCAAGAACTGTATGCTATAATAATTATTGGTTCTTCTTGCGTTGTCATAGGTCGCATATATAACACAATTTGCTTGAAGGCTTAAATACAACATATAACAGCGTCTTATAACATTAATGACATAAAGCAAAATTTTAATAAGACCATTTAAAAATAGAAAAACTTTTAGAAAAATTAAAAAATCTTTAATTAGTAATTATTCAGAATATATAAGTCTAAATAAAAAAAAAAAAGAAAACCCACAAAGATTAGCCTACTTAATTACATTAATATCTAGTATTGAATCAAAATTAATAATCCATTTAAAATCTAGGAGAATGAAACACATACTACCTAATTATGATAAAATTAGATTTAGATATCCGCCAAAATATTATAAACATGGTTTAAATGAATAAAGTACAACAATACAAAAGAATTAAAACAAATTATTTCTGAAAAACGTAAAGAATTAAAAATAAGAATAAAAAGACTACATTATAATATATTTGCCGGAGTTAATAAAAACTCAATAGATACACAAAAAGATGAAATATCAAAATTAGAATCACAAATAGATAGTTTAGAATATATATATCAACATGAACTATTCACAATAAAATGAACAAAGAAGAATTTATAATAGATGAAAAAATATATGAAAACCACGAAGGATCAAAAATAAAAATAGTATTTTCTAATCTAGGAAGAAGATATAAGAAAATAGGTGAACATTTATATCTAATGTTAGAAAAAGAAGAATTAAAATTAGAAGATAAATTGACAGCAATGGTAAGAATAGAAAGAGAAAATGAAGAAATAGATAGGAAAAAGGAAATAGAAAAAATAAAACAACAAACTACAGAAGAAATACGAAAAATAGAAGAAACTAAAAATAGTGGGATTGCTGAATTAGAAAAAGAACTACAAATGTTAAAAGAGCTGTATGAACAAAGACAAAAAGAAAAAGAAGAAAAAGATAGAGAACAAAAATTACTGAACGAGATAAATCAATTTAAGGAAAAATTGGAAATAAAAAACAAAGAATTAGAAATAAATAATACAGACATTGAAGAGACAGATAATTATGATTCAGAATATAGTGAAACATACACAGAAATATTAACAAATACAAAAAATTTAGAAATTAATGAAAAACAAAAAGAAATTAATGAAGAAAACTAAAACTAAACATTAATTCTACTTAACAAGATATTAGTAATATATTTACAGGTTATCATCTACGATGTTGTTGTAAAAAATTAATTTACTAATATAAATATTTGAGTTATTAAATTTAAAGTTTTAAAATATTTTCGGTAAAAGATAGATAATTTTTCTTTCTTTTTTTCAGTATACAATTTGAACCTTGTTTTTACAAACTTCAATATTATTTTGATGAAAATAAATCATAAATTTACCATTTAATTTTTTTTGGATCTCAATATTTTGGGGGTCTAAAGTAAATACTTTACGAACTTCACTTTTGAGCCACCCCTGACAACATATTATCTTTTCCCCAAAATCTATCTAGTCACTGGTAATGTGATTTTGTTTAATTTAAGAATTAAATGATATACTCCCTAATTTCTAAAATAGTCAGTCACATTTTACTTCTCAAAAGTCAATTTAACTATTTTTCAATTTAGTTTTGGAGATATATTTTCGACATATTGTTTATGCCAAAACAAAAGCTCTTAACTTCGCAGTTTTTAAGTCATTCCAAACACTCTATACTAAGGCTGCATTTGTTTTCATTAACATTAAGATGCATAAATCTAAATGCACATCTGAATGATTAATACGTAGTCTCTAGAAATGAACACTGAATGATTAAGATGTTTGTTTTTCAACGTCTGAATGTGCATAATTTATTTATTTGTAAACATAATAAATATATAATTCAAATTAAAAAAATTAAATATTAGAAAAATATAATTTAATAAAATAAAATCCTCATTTGATTTAAAAAATTAAAATATTTTTGTTCACTAATAATAGTGGAGATGGTTTATAGCAGTGGCAATGGTGATAATAATTTGTGTTAGTAGCTAATAATGGTGGCGACGATAGTTGTGATGACGGAGGTGATTGGTATTGTAGTGATTGATGTGATGACAGTGGTAGATAGTCATCACGATCTGAATCTACCCTAAATATAACACGGTACTTAGAGCCACAATTGGCCCAAAGCAACCACATGACATGGTATAACACTAATCATTTTGAAATATGTAAGACTAAGCGAATGATAAGCTGGATTAAAATAATCTGAGCAAAATCTCTAAAACATAAACTAAATCTTAAAAGAAATATACCAAACTAAAATAAACATAATATTTGTCTGATAATAAAATTTTTCATTACGTTAAGGGGAAAATTTATATTGTTTTCAAATTTAAAAAGTTACTCTAGATATCAAAATTTTGTGAATTCTACGAGAAGAATTCAATTTCTGTTAGAGTTATTGGAGGCTACTTTACCCTAGCCTATATTGAATGCTACCCAACCCAAAACCCTAAATCATGCCTATTTAAAGGGTAACATATTTTCTTAAAGAGGCATCTTTAGTATTCCATAAATTCATGGGATATTCATAAAGATTTCTAAAAAATCTCCAAAATTTTCAAAAACTCATTGAATATTCACAAAAAGAGATCAAAACCAACTTTTCATGATAACCAAATGCATCAATAATATCCATAAAAGCCTTCTTTCATGGAAATCAAACTCAAATCATCTTACATTTGAAAAATATGCTACTAACGACCTCGAATTATGGAGAAAATTCATATCAGATAAAAATATACCTAGTTTGAGAAATACGATACTAATGACCCTCAAATTATTGAGAAAATTTATATAAAATTCAAATCGTCCTACGTTCAAGAAATACGCTACTAACGATCCTTAAATTATGGAGAAAATTTGGAGAGAAGAACCAAGGGAGAAATAGAATTGTACCCACATGTTTATCAATAAGAGTTATTATTTCTTCATATTTTTGTTTGTGGTTGAAGTTTATTTTTCAAGAATTAAAATTTATTGCAAATAAATTAGCACACCCAATCCGACCAAATCTGTCCTTCATATCTTGTGTCACAAATTAAATTTGCAAATCTGAAGCTAGAAAATTACAAAGATGGAAGAGTACTTCAAGACTTGTCTTTGAGTTTCATCAAGTCTCCCCGCCGACAAGCCTTGAAGTAGGGGGCATATGTGGACATCAAAATTTTGTAGACTCTACAAAAAAGAATTCAATTTCTGTTAGAGTACTTGGATGCTACTTTTTTTCTAAAATTAGCTTTGAGAATACTCTATCCTAAACCCCAACTCACGCCTATTTATAGGATAACATATTTCCTTAAAGAGACATCTCCAATATCCCATAAATTCATGAGATCTTCAAAAAGAGATCTAAAAAATCTTCAAAATTTCTATAAACTCATTGAATATTCACAAAAATTGATCAACATCCACTCTTCTTGATAGTCAAATATATCAAGAAGATTTACAAAAATCTCATTTCATTGAGATCAAATCTAAATCTTTCTACATTTGAGAAAGACACTACTAACGATCTTCAAATTGTGGAGAAAATCAATAACAAATTCAAATCTTCATACTTTTGAGAAATATGCTACAATGGACCTCAAATTTAGGAGAAGATTTATATCAAATTCAAATCATCTTACATTTGAGGAAGATGCTTCTAACGACCCTCTAATTATGGAGAGAATTTAGAGAGAGGAATCAAGGGAGAAATAGAATTGTACTCACATATTTATCAATAAAAGTTATTGTTTATTACTATTTTTGTTTGTACTTGAAGTTTTTATTAATTAAAATTTATTGCAAATAAAATGGCATGGCTAATGGGACTAAATCTACCTCTCCTCTCTTCTCTCACAAATCAGATATGCAAATTTATAGCCAAAAATTACAAAGATGAAAGAGTACTTCAATACTCTCCTTTTAGTTTCATCAAGTCTAAATGCTAACAAGCCTTGAAGATGGGGGAATCTATAGATATCAAAATTTTGTGGGCTCTATAAGAAGAATTCAATTATTATTAGAGTTCTTGGAGGCTACTTTATCCTAAGCCTAGCTTGGAGGCTATTCTATCATAAACTCTAAATCACGCCTATTTAAAGAATAATATCTTTTCTTAAAGAGGCATCTCCAATATCCTACAAATTCATGGAATATTCACAAAGAGATCTAAAAAATATCCAAAATTTCCATAAACTCATAGAATATTCACAAAAAATGAGATCAAAATCTACTTTTCCTAAAAAACAAATACATCAAGAAGATCTATAAAAATCTCCTTTCATAGAGATCAAATTCAAATCTTCCTATATTTGAAAATATGCTACTAACGGCCCTTGAATTACGGAGAAAATTCATATCAAATTTAAATCTTCCTAAGTTCAAAACCTCGCTACTAATCTCCTCAAACTGTGGAGAAAATTCATATCAAATCCAAATTGTGCTATGTTCGAGAAATATGATACTAACGACCCTCAAATTATGGATAAAATTTAGAGAAAAGAATCAAGGGAGAAATAGAATTGTACCCTTATGTTTATCAATAAAAGTTATTATTTCTTCATATTTTTGTTTGTGTTAAAGTTTATTTTGCATAAATTAAAATTCATTACAAATAGATTTTCACGTCAGTGGGAGCAAATATGCCTTTATCTCTTCTCTCATAAATCAGATCTGCAAATTTAGAGTCATAAAATTACAAAGATGGAAGAGTACTTCAAGACTCATCTTTGAGTTTCATGAAATCTACACGCTGAAAAGACTTGAAGTAGGGGCATATTTAGATATCAAAATTTTGTGGACTCTATAAGAAGAATCTAATTTTTATTAGAGTTTTTAGAGGCTACTTTACACTAAGACTAACTTGGAGTCTACTCTTTCCTAAGCTCTAAATCACACCTATTTAAAGGGTAACTGTGATGACCTTTTCCATTGTTATGTATAAGGTTCTCATTTAAAATTCCATGTTATAGTTCTTTTTAGATTCAAAGTTATAAATTTTAGGCTAGGCAAATTTCAGACGAAATCAGAATGAAGTACGGATAATTCAAGAATTATTTGGGTACATATGGTGGTGTTTAATTTTATTCTTAGTTAGACAAAACAATAAGGACTCATAGAATTTTTAAGAATTGAATTTGGGTAAGTAGAAATCCAAAAAATGGTCTTAGCGTAAAGTATATTGTCTGGAATACTATGGAATTAAGGTGTGTTGTGAAAAGGGGGAATTCTGAGCCAAACCAAGCATTCTACCTCATAGAGATATTTCCAAAAGCAGAAAAATTTCCGCTATAGCGCAAAGTCAACATGGTCAATGCTACTATGATGACTTGTTCCTCTATAGCGACATATATTGTTATAATGGAAAAAACCACTGAGTTATTTTAATAATTCTCCAAAATAATTTATTCTTTTTAAAACTCATTTTGGAAAAAGGGAGAGGCAATTTTAGGCAAAACTCATCAGATAATCATCATTTTGATTCATTAAGGTTAGGATTTCATCCCCCTTAGCTAGTAAGTCAACAATCTAACCTTTGAATTACTAGTTTGTGTAGTTTAGAAAGGGTTAAGGGCTGATTTTTATTGTTTTTCTGGTGCACGAGATTAAATTAAGTATAAAATTAATGGTTTTTTGTTAATTATTGTTAATTTACCCTTTCATGTCACTAATTCACTAAATTATTCATGGAATTGGTAGTTTTAGGTGAATTAAGATACAAAAATAAAAAACATGGAGGGAATGATCATGAAGGTGGCCATAGGGGTTGGTGTGAGTTATAATCCCCAACGTGATAGGTCATTTCATTAATAAATTATTTATATGTATTTTATAGATCAAGAGTAAAAGAAAATTGTATGAAAGGGAAAGGCTCTAGCTTAATGGAGTTGTGCAAGCTTGGTTCAAGGTTGGTGATAGTATTGTAGTTTCACCCAATTTGTAATATATGCGCATTGTTAACTACTACTTAGTATGGATTGTTATTTCATGTTGTTTGGTGAGGTCAATTCAATGAATTTATCTTGTTGTATGATTTTGACTTACCTTATGGTTAAATGAGAAATATTTTGGTATTTGAACATTCTCATGTTTATCAGTGGAATAAGGTTGATAGACATTTATGTCTTGAGTTTTGGTATATGGAAGGAGTTCGTCCCCTATAGGTCATGATTAGAGGATGGTTATGATACCCATATCATGTATGTACGAGGTTCAGGTGAGTTTGATGGTTCCATGAGTGAATCAAAAAATATATTTATATGTTTTTTTATTAGCTAACTTGTCTTGACTTGGCTAGACTTACTTAACTTGGTGGTAAATGGCTTGAATTACTTAACTTGGTAGTAAATGGATTGACTTGTTGCTTGTAATCCTACACTGCTTAATTGATACTTGTTATGCTGTGTGTAGGTTAGAATGATCATGGATTAACTTGATGTACTATATTTTGGTTAAATGTTTATATTCTCATCTTGGGTTAGCCAAATGACCTTACCTGTACACTGTTGTTCTTCTGTGCA
Source organism: Capsicum annuum (assembly GCF_002878395.1). Classification (NCBI taxonomy): domain Eukaryota; kingdom Viridiplantae; phylum Streptophyta; class Magnoliopsida; order Solanales; family Solanaceae; genus Capsicum; species Capsicum annuum. Next base: position 32,430,634 of record NC_061117.1, read on the forward strand.
GATACCACACCTGCCTTTTCTTTTGTTGAGTACAAGGCATATCCTAGAGTCTCAACCTTAATTGTATTTATATTGTGATTTAAGTTTCAAGGGTGAGCAACTTATTTGGGTTACCATAGAATCTTTCCTTTATGTCATGGTCCCTTGTTTGGACATTATACACTTTCCTTTAGTTTTAGGGTTACATCCCCTTATTGTCATTCGTAGTATATTTTACACTGACTTTGAGATTCTAGGGATGTTTTTATTTTAGCATTTATTTCCATATTTTTTAAGTTGTTAGATTTGGTTGGTTCTTAAAACTATTAATGAGATAGTTTCTCTATTTTCTCTTAGTATTGGTTAATGCTTTTGGAGTTATTAGTTCTTCTATTGGGAAATAGGTGGGTATCATTCATGTCCAATTGGGTCATGACAAAGTTGGTATCAGATCCTAGATTCCTTGATCTCATGTACCAAAATAGGTCCAGTAGAGTCTCGCGAAATGGTACAAAGACATTTGTACTTTTCCTTGGGAGTCTATAAGATTTTAGAAAAATTGCCATTCTTTCTTCTTTTGTGTTGTAATTTGATTCAAATTGTTATATGGAAATCCAAATAAAATATAATTTTCTTCACTCTTTTGTCCACAGAATGTTGACTACTAGGTGAAACAGAACCTGACAAGTAGCCCCCTACACTGGTAGCTCTAGCTGTGAAGCCGACCATAAGTAGAAGAGGAAAAATAAGAGGAAGAGGTAGGGAAAGAGCCATGCCTGCCAAGGGTGGAGCTCAAACAACTTCTATCCAGGCTCATAGAAGGTCAGTACCACCTCCCCTACCTCAGGATCATTTAGAGAGGTGTGGGGGCAATCTAGATATTTCCCTACTTCATCTATTAAGGCCCCACGACTTTTAACTCACTTGTGAGGTTATTTATCCTATTAATCTATTCATTAACACTTAGCAAACACTTTCTAATCCTCTCTAAAGTTGTTAGGCAAAGGAAGCTAGGTTTCATCTTTAGGATTAATTTGGGGCTTGTGGTGATGATTTCTCTCTCATCTACTCAATTTAAGGCATATATTGTTCCCTCATTGTTTATCCCAACTAAAGGCATAGTTTTACACAATATTTTTATAGTTTGATTATTGTATGATTTTGGGTTTTGAAATATAATTTGGGGGTTTGGTTTTGGTTTTCCCATGTTTTAATTATGTTAGTACGTGCTTTAATGGTGGTTTTCGATAATTGTTTGCATAGGAATGGTTACATGGTATTTAGTTTTGGTTTTGGAAACACTGTGCCCCCAACATGTTTGATAAAATGCCTATGATAATACTTTTACTCCATTATGGAACTTTTATTGAAACTATTACATGGTATGGTTTGGTAACAAAACCATAAATGGGATAAATTGTTTAAATGATTTGGAATGGTTAAATGGAATGGTTTAATGGTCATGGTCATGGTTAATTAAACTCTTTGTGGGGTACAACAGAATCTCCCAAGTAAACATATTAATGAACAACTTGTGGGGTACATGGGACTTCTCCAAGTAAACATAATAATGGAACACTTGTGGGGTACATGGGACTCCATTAAGTTAATTTGGTAAATAGGTAAACAGGAATCCATTAACCTCTTAAGGTTTGGCTATAGATAATACTTGCAAGTTATAGTCGGTACGATGATACCACTATTAGTAGCCTTGGTTAATAATAAATAGAATAATGGATTGGTTGGCTGGAAAAGATTTTCATTGGGCAATAATGGCGGGGTATGATAGGTAACTGTGAAGGTGGAAGTTCAATGAACGAACACTAGACACTCATGTTTGCCGATATGAGGGGTTGTTCATAGAGACCATAGATGATACTATGAGGTTCACGGGAATTCTCTAAGTACACTGTACATATGTATCATGGAGAGTGAAGGGTACTTGGGAATCCCTTACTCTTGTTGTATCTCTGATTCGTGCAGCTACACGCATTGAGGCCCGTTTAGGGGGTTAAACTAGACCCATATAGCCCATGGGTGGTTAAGGATAGTTAAGATACACTTACCCAGGTTAATGGTTTTTAATATAGCTAAACCCAGTTCCTTTTCCCGGTATGGTTATATATATGCATGGTTTGTATGCATATGAATGGTTTACTTGGATTTATTAAATGGTATTATTTTATCCTTATTCAGAATTCAAGCTAGCGTTCACCCGCTAACTCGTCTTAGGGCAGCTGTATCCAAACGCGATGTAGGAACCAACCATTCATTTTCTCCTGCTTAGCGACCGAACTTCGGAATCAACTATTAGATTGAAGTGGTAAGCTTTCATCTCTCTAGAAAGTTCTATTCATGTTATGGATATTCTCATATACTCTGGTTTATTTATGGATATTAGTTTTGGCTATGGTTGGGGTCAGTCCCAACTAAATTTTTGTAATCTTTTGGTTAGAGGCTTTTGTGGAATTACTATGAGTTAGCATGGGCGGGATCGGTATTGGTGTTATCCTTAGTATTGGCATTGGCATTGGGGTTGATACCATTGGACAAAATTTCTCACTATTCCATCCTTTTATGTTATGTAATAGAACATATTTTGATTATTGGTTTTGGCTTTGGTTTATGGTTTGGTTATGGATATCAGTTGTTTTGGGATGGTTGGGCTCATTAGGGTTGGTCACGATTATGGACCTATCCTAGAGACTATATTTGGATAGTTATACACTATCTTTTTATATGTTTGAAAATGATCTGACTCAGGGGTATGCGTTGGACGGTTGGGTTGGGTAATGGGGATTGTCCCTGGTCCTGGTTGAACTTGGGATGCCCATTATGATAAGGCCCCGGGTTGGATTATGTCAAGTTAGTATCAGATCTTTAGGTTCATGGTCAATTAGGAGTACTTAAAGTCGTGTCTAGTAGAGTCTCTTTTAAGGGAGTGTAGTGTGCTACACTTATAAGAGAGAGGCTACAACGCATTCAGGAATGTGTAACTTTCTTGGTATTTTATTTTCAAGCTTCTAGTCTAAGTCCTGGAAATATTCTCTAATCTTTGTCTGTTTGATTTTTAGATCATGCCTCGACGTCTGGAGAACAAGAAAAGTCTTTTGTCCCATTAGAGACAACATAGAATGGACATACGAGATCCATATTAGGTCTAGGGGTTAAGTCCCTGATATTTTTGGAGTTCCACCGATTGATGCTAGTCCTCTTTAAGGTTAGGTGATGAATGAGGAATTTCGTCAATCGATTCATACTATTACTTACCAGATCAAGGATGTTGAGTACCAGTGGTATGAGGAGTGGGATATGGATAGAGGTGATGTTAAGGAATTGTCCTTATAGGATAGTTTCTCAAATGCTTTTTTGGATTTCTTCTTTCCTCAAGAGTTAAAGAAAGCAAAGGCGGAGGAATTCATCAAGCCGAGATAAGGGAAAATGTTAGTAAAGGAATATGCCTTGAAATTTCATCAGCTGTCAAGGTATGCTCCTGAATTGGTGTCTTATATGAGGAAAAGGATGAGAAAGTTTGCTTCTGAAATATCTCAAGAATTTATCCTTTAAAGCAAGACTGGATTGCTGATCAAGGATATGGATATGTCTAGGTTGGTGGTTCATATGCAACAAGTAGAGGAAGAAAAGAGAAAATAGGCAGAGTTTGGGGAAAGGCCGAGTAAGATGTTTAGGTCTTCTAAAAAAGGTGGTGGGCAATAATAAGGTAGTCGAGATGCAGCTAAGTGGCCAATGAAGATGTGAGGGAGTTCTAGTTCTTTTTTATCTAGTTCTTCATTCTTGAAGCCTCTGGGTGATAGGCATTAGCAGGGTGGTGATAATTTTTGGGCAGAAGGTACCCAATCTTAAGTGATCGAGGCATAATCGACTTTTTCGTGTCCTTATTTTTTGTTCAATGGTCGTCTTCATCGGGGATTTTTTGATGAAGAAAGCGTCAGGTGTTTTAAATGTGGTCAGCCAAGCCATATTCTTAGAAACTTTTCGGTTAGTAAGGGTGCTTCAAGAGCGGTCAAAGCTCTGATTTTTCATCTTCTGCTCCTATGTGTAGTGGTGCTGCTTGGGCGTCTACTCCTGCTTCTGGTGCCGATGCTGGTCAGAATTAGTTATATGCTTTTGCATCACAACAAAAGTCTAAGGCATCTTTTGATGTCATGATTGGTATGTTACAACTCTTTTCTCGTGACGTGTATTGCTTGCTTAATATGGGGTCCACACTTTCTTATGTGACCCCATTTGTGGCTGTATCCTTTGTTTTTTATCCTAAGGATATTTTGGATTATTTTTCTAGTTCTACCTTGGTAGGTGATTCAGTTATTACTAAAAGAGTCTATAGGGGGTGTGTGGTATCTGTTGGTAGTAGGAAAACTTTGGTGGATTTGTTAGAACTGGATATAGTGGATTTTGATATTATTCTAGGGATGGATTGGTTATATTCTTTTTATGTGTCCTTAGATTGTTGGACCCGTAAGGTTGTATTTAGGTTCCCTGGTGAATCAGTTATTGAGTAGGAGGGTGGTTCGCTAGCTCCTAGGGGAAGGTTTATTTCTTATCTTAGAGCTTAGAGATTAATCTCCAAAGGGTGTCTCTATAATTTTGTCCGGGTTAAAGATTCTAAGTTGGAAGGTCCTTCTTTATACTTGGTTCTAATGGTAAATGATTTTCCTGAGGTCTTTTTAGGCGATCTTCCTAGTGTTCCTCCTAATAGGGGGATTGAGTTTAGTATTAATTTGGTTTCGAACACTTGTCCAACATTTATTCCTCATTATAGAATGGCTTCGGCTGAGTTGAGAAAACTCAAGGAACAATGTACTAATCTTCTAAATAAGGGTTTTATTCATTCTAGTGTATCCCCGTGGGGTGCACCATATTGTTTGTGTGCAAGAAGGATGGTTCCCTTTTGATGCGCATTGACTATCTGCAATTAAATAAGGTAATAGTTAAGAAAAAGTATCCTCTTCCAAGGATAGATGATTTGTTTGATCAATTACAAGGTGCCAAGTTCTTTCCTAAGACAGATCTTTGGTCTGGGTATCATCAACTTAAGATTAGGTAGGAGGATATCCCTAAGATGACTTTTTGTACTCGGTATGGGCGCTTTAAGTTCTTGGCATTGTCATTTGGGCTGACTAATGCCTCGACGACATTTATGAATTTGATGAATAAGGTTTTCAGGCAGCTTCTAGATCTTTTTGTCATTGTGTTTATTTATGACATCTTGGTGTATTCTAAGAGTGTGGTGGATTATGCTAATCACCTCCGTGTGGTGTTGCATACCTTGAAGGAACATCAGTTGTATGCCAAGTTCTCCAAGTGTGAGTTTTGGTTGAACGTTGTAACTTTTCTTAGTCATATTATTTGTAGTGAGGGGATCATGGTAGATCTGCAAAAGGTGGCTTTGATTAAATGGTGGCCTAGATCCATGAATCCAATCAATATTCAGAGCTTCTTGGGTTTGTATGGGTATTATAGGAGGTTTGTGGAGGAGTTTTCTTCTATAGCTGCCCCATTGACTAAGTTGACTAAGAAGAAGGAAAAGTTTTCTCGGTCTGAAGAGTTTATAGGGAGTTTTGAGAAGCTTAAGGATAATCTAACTTTGGCTCCAGTTTTGACATTGCTTGAAGGTAATAAGGGGTTTGTGGTTTATTGTGATGCACCTAAGTGGGATTTAGCAGTGTTTTGATGCAGCATGGGAAAGTGATTGCCTATGCTTCTAGGCAATTAAAGGTGCATGAGAAGAATTTTCCTACCTATGATTTGGAGCTGTTAGCATTGGTTTTTGCTTTAAAAATCTGGCATCATTATTTGTATGGAGTGCATGTGGACATTTTTTCAAATCATAAGAATCTACAGTATGTGTTCACTCAAAAGGAGCTAAACCTCAGGTAGAGAAGATAGTTGGAGCTTCTCAAGGACTATGATATGAGTCTTCACTACCACCCAGGTAAAGGTAACGTGGTTGCTGATGCTTTTAGCAGGTTATCCATGGGGAGTTTGGCTCATGTGGAAAAGGAGAAACAAAAATTGGTGATGGATATTCACCGATTTGCTAATCTTGGAGTCTGTCTTCTAAACTCAGAGGATGGCGGTGTATTGGTATAGGAAGTGGTTCAGTCATCTCTTAGTGTGAAAATCAAGGAGAAGAAAATGCTAGATCCTGTCTTGATGAAAATCAAAAGTGATGTTAGTGTGTGAAATATGATAGTTTTTTAGATCAGTGGTGATGGTACTTTATGGTACCAAGGGAGGTTGTGCGTTCCTGATGTCGATGGTTTGTGATAGAGGGTCTTGGCAGAGGCACATGAATTGCGCTATGTTGTTCATCCTAGTTCAACAAAAAAGTATCACGATCTTAAGGAGATTTATTAGTGGTATGGTATAAAAAGGGATTTGGCTGATTATATAGCCAAGTGAATGGTGTGCCAACAAGTCAAAGTTGAGCACATGAACCCTGGTGGGTTATATCAAGAAATTGAGTTACCTAAATAGAAATGGGAGGTGATTAAAATGGATTTTGTTACTGGTCTTTCTTGGTCTCGGAATCAATTTGACTTGATTTGGGTCGTTATGGAAAGGATGACCAAGTTTGCTCACTTCTTATCGATGTGGACTAACTTTTTGGTGGAGGACTATGCAAATTTTTATCTTTATATGATAGTAAAGCTGCATGGGGTACCTATTTCACTTATCTCTGATCGTGGTACGCAATTTTCATCTCACTTCTCGCAGGCTTTTTAGAAGGGATTGGATGCTAAGGTGATTTTGAGTTTTGCTTTTCATCCACAAATGGATGGGCAATCATAAAGGACTATTTTGACATTGGAGGATATGCTTCGGACATGTATGATAGACTATCGTGGTCTTTGGGTTAAGCGTCTACCTTTGTTAGAGTTTTCTTACAGCAATAGATGTCATTCTAGTATTGGAATGGCCTCTTTTGAGGCATTGTATGGTAGGAGGTATAGATCTCCTACTGTATGGTTCGAGCTTTTTGTGGCAGATATGTTCGGTCCAAATTTGGTTTATTTGGCTATAGAAAAGGTGATAGTGATTCAGGATAAGCTTAAGGCTTCCCAAAGTCGCCAAAATTCCTGTGCGGATGTAAGGCATAGAGACTTAGAGTTTGAGGTTGGGGATAAGGTGTTCCTAAAGGTATCTCCCATTAAGAGAGTAATGCGGTTTGGTAAAAAAGGGAAAATCAGTCCCCAGTTTGTTGGTCCTTATGCAATTTTGCGAAGGGTTGGTAATGTGGCTTAAGAATTGGAATTGCCTTCTTTTTTGAGCTCCATTCATTCAATATTTCATGTATCTATGTTGAGAAAGCGTCTTGGTGATCCTTCTTTGATGGTTTCTTTGGAGGGCTTGGGTATCTCAGATTCTCTGTCTTATGAAGTGGTCCCAATCGACATCTTTGGATAGGCAGGTTTGGCAGTTATGGACCAAGGATGTGGACTTCGTTAAGGTTTTATGGCAGAACCACAAGGTGGAAGAGACTACATGGGAAGCGGAGAAAGTCATGAAGTCCAAATATCCGCATCTATTTTCTGCTCCAGGGATTGGTGCGGAAGGTATGTTTTATTCAACATACTTGTTCTTAAAACTTTGTTAAAGGAAAGATTAATATCTTTGCATCATTATTTTCTAACTTGGTTAAAGGTTGGATTGATATTTGATAATGCAAATGACTCTAGTGGATTTCTTTGCGTCTTTGTTAAAGATAAGAGTAGAAGCATCTAAGGAGTTTAAATCTTGCTAGTACCTACCTTGTCCGTCATTTGGGGATGAATATTCCTAGTAGGGGAGACTAAAACACCCTAGGTTTGGGACCCTTATAAAATTTTCTAGATTTTTGGGTTCTGGACAACATACGACCTGTGGGGTACTAGTCGTATACTAGGGTATGAGTGGTATGCCTTATGCTGGCCAGTCTTGGTTGAGGGGTTGGATTGGGTTTAGGAGTGGGTATGATTTGGGTCGGTATGAGTCATATGGATGGATATGGGTCGTTTGATTTGGGTCTTTCCTTTACTTAATCTCAGACTTGGTAGAATTACTTGGATCTAATTATGAGTGGCTCACCATAAGCCGTAAGCCAGGGTACGAGTCGTACCATGGACTCATATGGTGAATAGTGTTCACACCTCTTATGATTCTATTCTGACAGGGGTACGGTCAAAGGTATGGTTCATATGCTTTGGGTACGACTTGGTTTGAATAAGTCGTACCTTGGACAGTTTTGGATCCAACAGGCATGTTAGGGTATGAGTGGTGGGTACCACTCGTATTGGAGGGTACGACTAGTATGGTTAGTCGTACCCCCATCATAGAAATTTTATGCAGTTTAAGTGAGGGCAATATGGACATTTCCTCACATAACCTATTAAGGTCCCACGACTTTTAACTCACTTGGGAGGTTAGTTTCCATATTATTCTATTCATCAATACTTCGAAAACACTCTAATCCTCTTTAAAGTTCTTTGGCAAAGAAAGCTAGGGTTTCATCTTAAGGATTAATTTGGGGATTGTGTTGGTGATTTCTCTCCATTATCTACTCAATTTAAGGCATGTACTATTCCCTCATTGTTAGTTCCAACTAAATGCATGGTTTTATACAATTTTTTCATGGTTTGATTATTGTATAATTTCTGGTTTTCAAATATAATTTCAGGGTTATGGTTGTAAATGCCTGGTTATCCCATGTTTTAATTATGTTATTTTATGGTTTAATGGTAGTTTTGGATAATTGATTGCATGGGAATGGTTACATGGTATTTGGTTTTGGTTTTTGAGACACTGTGCCCCAACATGTTTGATAAAATGCCTATGATAATGCTTTTACTTCATTATGGAACTTTTATTGAAACTATTGCACGGTATGGTTTTGTAACGAAACCCTAAGTGGGATTAATGCTTTAAATGGTTTGGAATGGTTAAATGGAATGGTTTAATGGTCTTGGTCATGGTTAATTGAACTCCTTGTGGGGTACAACGGAATCCCCCAAGTAAACATGTTAATGAACAACTTGTGGGGTACATGGGACACCCCTAAGCAAACATAATAATGGAACACTTGTGGGGTACATGGGACTCCCCCAAGTTAACTTGGTAAATGGGTACACGGTAATCCCTTAACCTCTTAAGGTTTGGCTATAGACAATACTTATAGGTTATAGTCGGTATGATGATACCATTATTAATATCCTTGATTAATAATAAATAGAATAATGGATTGGTTGGTTGGAAATGGTTTTAATTGGGTAATAATGGTGGGATGTGATATCTAACCGTGAAGGTATGAGTTCAATGAACGAAAATTGGAAACTCATGTTTCTCGAAATGAGGGGTTGGTCATGGAGACCATATATGATACTATGAGGTACACAGGAATCCTCTAAGTACACTATACATATGTATCTTGGAGAGTGAAAGGTATTTGGGAATCCCTGACTCTTATTGTATCTCCGGTTCGTGTGACTACACACATTGGGACCCGTTCAGGGGGTTGCACTAGACCCATATAGCCTGTGTTTGTTAAGGACGGTTAAGCTATGCATACCTAGGTTAATGGTTTTTAATGCATGCTAAACTTGGTTCTCTTTCCTGGCATGGTTATATATATATATGTATGGTTTGTATGCTTTTGGATGGTTTACTTGGTTTTATTAAATGGAATTATTTTATTCTTGTCCTGAGTTCATACTAGCGTTCACTCACTAACCCCTATTGGGAAGCTGTATCCCCACATGAAGCTGGAACCAGCCGTTCTACTCCTGTTTAGCAATCGAACTTCAGGATCAACTATTAGATTGAAGTGGCGACTTCCATCTTTCTTGAAGGCTCCATTTTATGATATGGACATTATCATATACTTTGGTTTATTTATGGATATTGGTTTTGGCTATGGTTGGGGGCATGTCCTAATCGAATTTTGGTATTCTTTTAGTTATAGGCTTTTATGGACCTACTATAGGTTGGCATGAGTGGTATTGATATTGGTGTCATCCTTATTATTGGCATTGGTATTGGGGCTGATACTGTTTGACGAAATTTCTCACTGTTCCATCCTTTTATGTTATGTACTGGAACTTGGTTTGGTTATTGGTTTTGGTTTTTGTTTAGAGTTTGATTATTGCTATCTATTGGTTTGGGACGGTTGGACTCATTTGGGTCGGTCACGATTATGGAACTATCCTAGAGTGTGGATTTTGATAGTTATACGCTATCTTTTTATATGTTTAGAATTCATCCGACTCGGGGGTATGCATTGGACAGTTGGGTTGGGTAATGGGAGTGGTCCCTGGTCCTGGTTGGACTTGGGATGCCCACTAGACACAACCCCTGGTAGGGCTGGGTCATTACGTTATTATTCCGGAGTTATTTAGTTATTTAGGTACGACATTAGATCATTATTCCAGGTTTGCCTTTTTCCCTGATTTAGCTTATTTATCTTGTATATTATCATACTTATATTATGATTTGGCTTAGTCAGCTGATTATGCCTACCGAGTACCTGTGGGTTTGGTGTTCATACTACCCTTCGATACCTTTTTGGTGTAGATCCTAGTACTAGTGGCCGCCGCTGACATGATATTCATGTTCTTTTAGACTTTGAAGGTAGGGTGAGCTCTTGGAGCCATGGTATCCCTTTCTCCTTCTTTTATCTATATTTAGTCATTTATTATTTGAGATTAAGTTATATTTGTCAATTATAGTAACTATGTTCCTTTATGCTAGTGGCTCTTGTAGCCACACCACTAGGTCGTGGGATGTTATTATTATCTTTATCTAGCTTTCATACTATTATTATTTAAATTATTATTGTGAGCCCTTACTTGCAAACATTATGACTTATACGTTTTTTTACAAAGATATCCCATTGCTTCTAGCTCTAGACTATGGTTTGGCTTACCCAATGGTGGGGTTCAATAGGTACCATCATGAATTGTAAATCGGGTCGTGACACTCATTGAGTCCTAATAGAGTAATTTCACCTAAGGAATGAGCAGTTAAGACAACTAGACCTAATTACAATCTCCTAATCGCATAAAATAATCCAAATTACACTTAAAATATCTCTAAGTCCTTATTTCTAACCCAAATCTAGCGCAATATTATATTGACACTATAATTAAGCCCAACCTTAAAACCTAGCCTACCTGGACGTCAAAGAAATCCTGATAAAGTCTGCTAAACTGGCGATTTCCCCTTCTGAGAAGCTTCTGCATGATGTCAGGCTATCAAAATAGTAATCTATGCATTAAAATGAGAGCAATATTACCTATATTACATTTTTATGCTTTGGGTCAAAAATTAACCCAAAATCCCATGTAGGGCCCAATTGTAGAATCATACTTTTGAAACTATCAACACGTCCCTCTATGCTCAAGGGTCATTTACCCTTAAGAATGGTTAAATTTCAAGCTCAAATTATATTAAAATCAACCTATCAAAAAATAAGGATTTGGGACTAAATTGAAGAACTAAACAAAGAATTAGATAGAAGCTTACAAGGATTTTTATGAGGAAATGATTATTTCGAGCTTACCACCACCCCACAATCACCCAATGATTAGTCTCCCAATTTTCAACACTCTCTAGGGATTTTTGTCTTTTGAGACTTCTGAATAAAAGAAGAAAATTGGGTAAAAGGCCAAATTTAATACCCTCCCAGGTGCCATTTATGAGGCCAATTGACTGCTTAAGCGTCCACCGCTAAAGTATCATAGTACTACTAAAGTGGTACCTGGTTGGGCTGGCCTTCCACTAAAGAAGATAGGCCGCTGCTTAAGTGGAATCACTTTCGTGGACAGGTTTCCACTGAAGCAACTCGGCTGGGCCAAACTTGGCCGCTAAAGCGACCAAAGGTTCGCTTTAGCAGATGCACCAGTTGAGTTAATAACCAACTGGAACTTGGAATATTCAAGATTCCATCGACCTTTTGGGATTTATTCAGAATCCCTATATCATAAAAGAACTATGGTATCCTATCGAATTTGACATTCCAGACTCAATGGCGCCATCAAAATTTCTATCCGAGGTTTTTTTGATGATATGTAGGCCCCACATCCAAGGACCACTTTTATCAAATTTTGACTAATAGCTCGAAATGAGTCAAGAGGCCTTGAGACTCGAACCAAAGGTTTCCCTAGCCTGAATTTGAAGTTCCAGAGCTGATAAAATCGACAGAATTAGCATACGAGGTTGTTAAACTAAAGTTTATGCCTGATAGCTAATCCTTACTAGCAAAGATTTCAAAGTAGAGAATTGCCAACTAAAATCAAATGAACTGCCTGCTAACTAAACTATCATCTCCAGAAAAACACAACTGACTTGGGGTAGCTATAGGAGAGATCTAAATAGAAAAAATGTGTGGAAATGTAGAAAATGACTTGGAGGGTCATTACAAAATCCACTACTAAAATGACTTTTCTTTGCCAACGTAATAGGGTTAGGATGTACCTAAAGGCTCGAATAGGTGGGGATACTGGTCTCATATCTCGCTCATGATTTCCTAAGTAGCCTTCTCTATTGGGCGGTGCTTCCATTGAACCTTTTGTAATACCCCGTATGTTTCCAAGCTAGGAAATAAATCAGTTCTCCTACGTATGAAACCTCATATCCTGTGACTCATATTTGAGTACATAATTTACAATGAGTATCCTAGATATAAGATAGCTTATGATGTGTTAAGCATGCTCATGTGAGTCACTCATAGTAAGGCAAGCTTATAGCTTTTGGATCCATCAAGTTTTAGTATGTGATTCCACAAGAGTGATCCTTGAACGAGGATAACTTGATTTATATATGACATTTTGGCATATTTAGACCCGTCAAATTGTAGAGAATCAAATTAGCCTTCCAATGATTCCAATTTTATAAAATCCGACACCGGAGCAAGAAGTTAAGGCCCTGTAAAGTAGGAGTGTGACACATAAAAAATCGCACATGTCTACTAGAACAAGTGTGCAACAGGTTGTGCGGCATACACCCTCAAGTGTGTAATATCAAATACGACACACACCTTAGATTATGCGATAGGATGTGCAGCGCACACCTTAGCATATGCCATGAGGTGTGTGGCGCACACTTATGATTTCATCCACAAAAAACACTTAGTTTTTGAGTTATTTTGAGAATTATTAAGTCTTTTAACACTCCTTACACGTCCCAATACTTAACCTCACAAAATTTATAGCTTCTAATCACATTACAACCCTATTAACATCTTAAGTTCATTATCCAAGAGCATAAGAATGAGAAAAAATACTAGGGTTTCATAGTCAAATTTGAAGGTCCAATCTTTCAACAATTTCATCGCCATTAAGGTATGCGTAGTGTTCATCCACGGATCCCTTTCGTTTGTGGAGTTCACGAATCAATATTTGAAAACAAAATCATGAATGTTTTGTGGTGATATGGTTATGTTCATGTTGGTGTTTGTGGTTTGTGTTATAGAGTGGGAATTTGATGAACTTCCAGGAAGATTATGATCATATAGTTGGAACCCATGAATTTGGGTGGATTAAAGTGGTGTAAGTTTGTGAATACACCTATGCCTTAAAGAGTGCATGCAAGGTGTTTGATAAAATGCTTAGTATATGATAAACCAAGTTTCCATGACTCAATAGTATTTGAATGACATGACAATGTTAACCGTTATAATATGATATGAATTCCATGATCTACCCGTTATGATTTCACATAAATTTCAAGTTGTTGTTATGTGTCATAGTTCTCGTATGGAACGAGCATGATATTGAAGCTATGCAAGTAATTACATGTCGTATGAGTTCTCCTTTCCATATATAATGTGCTGAGAACCATGATTAGTATGAAATCCCTTACTTATGATATTATGAATTATGGACTCCAATTTTGTGAACAAGTCATGTCGTGTATGTCAGTTTCCCTCTATCGAGTCCTGGGGGTATTCGTACCCAAAAAATATAACTGTGTGCCTAGAGCCCTGTCATGTTTACATGATACTCTCAGTGAAGCCATGATCTATAGAAATCATTCAGTCATGTGAATCAGGAAAACTCAGTAATCTCAGTAGTTCAGTATTCTCAGTAATCTCAATGCTCAGTAACTTCAGTAATCACAGTAAATCTCAGTAACTTCAGTACTCTTAATCAGTCCTCAAAACTCATTATATTCCCTCCGTCATTGGAATCTAGTAAACTCAGTTTTAGCTCTGCTAAATAATACCACTAGTATTAGTTCAATTAATTAGTATCAGTTCAACAAATCAGTTAAGTTAAGTTATTTAGTTCAGCTAAGTTATTCAATTCAGTGTCTTTCAGATGGGAGTAGGATTTAGCATCGAGTGAACCTAGGGATGGGGGCTCACCCGCTAGAATAGGAATGATGTAATCCCTAAGTTCCAAAACTACGTTGCCAGCGTAGGTATGAGATGTCAGCCATTAGATAGGACTAACATACTCAAGGGTCACCCGTTAGCACATTTATATGTATAGGACTGATCCCAGGAGTCACCCGCTAGATTAGGACAGACTCCACAGTAGATGTCTTTACTGGTGGCGTAGTACTGACACCCTTCCAGTCAGGGAAGAGATTGGACCCTAGTCAGCTTAGCTTAGGGCATGTCAGTTACATGAACACATCCCGCAATTTCAAATATAGAATCAGGGCTTTCAGACATAGTCAACTCAGCTTAGTAGTACAGATTCAGTACTGTTAGATAAAGTCTACGCTTATCATTGTAAATAGACTTCAAGATCACCTATTATCTAGGACTGATCTCAACTATGATTAATCAGTATCAGAATTATTAGATTTATAGATCACTCGCTAGATAGGAATGATCTCAGACTAAGTCAAATCATCCTTATTATCAGTATACTCATGATCACCCGTTAGATAGGACTGATCTCAGATTTAGTTACTCCAAGTAGAACGGAACTCAGATAGTTCCATCAGAACATAGATTTTTAGATACAGTCACTTAGTATCAATTATATTGATTAGTCCGATCATTACAGTTATATCAGCTATATCAGTTGTCATAGCTCACATTACCAGCATTCAGTTTTAGGACTGTTAGACATAGTCATTCAAAACAGTTCTTCATAATTTGAACTGTCCAAAATAGTCAATAATCTATTCAGTACCTCATTAACAGTAAAGTCATGTCATCAACATTCAGACTCAGTAGTCAGCATCATCACGAGTTCATTTATAGTTGTTTATGCATGTATGTATTCTCACGTTTAAATTAGTTAGCATTGTTCATGCATATAACCCTTTGCATTTAGCCTACCCACTCGTATATGCAGTACATTCAGATGTACTGAAGCATTTGTGCTATGATGATTTCTCTTATGTTATGCCATAGGTTCAGAGGCTCGAGCTTCAGATCAGCAGTAGTATTCCAGTATTCAGAGTTTGCAGTGTGTCCTTCTTATTCGAGGAAGATATGATTATTGCTACATTTACTATTTAGTTTCTAGATGGAGTTAGTTGGAGACATGTTCCTTCAACTCCTTATTCAGTTCAGTTAGAGGCTTTCAGACTAGATGTCAAATTAGATATTCAGATCTCATTATTTTTAGTATTTATGACTTATTTTGGTATTGTTATACCTTTTTCAGACATTTTCTTATCAGACGTTTATTTAGTTCAAAACTTATGGCCTTTCATGTTCATATTTCCATATTTTATGATATATTATGCAGTATGTAGGTACATATATCAGTCATGGGTTAGGTTGTGGTCCTTCAGGGTCATGAGCACCATGTAGCATTCCGGTTCAGAAAATTGGGGTGTTAGAAACTTGGTATGAAAGCCTAAGATTCAATAGAGTCCTAGGAAGTCTGAAAGCCGCATCTAGTAGAATCTTGTACATGTGTGTGTTGTGCACCACACCTATGTGCAGGAGGCTATGAGATGTTTTAGGAACATTTTCCCTTCTTTCAGTATTCATGTCGTACCAGTGAGCAGTCAGATTTGTATAGCTTATTTTCTCATCCTTGCATCTATTCATGCTATCTAAAATCTCAGAAAATGTAACTATTTCAAGGTAGAACCTTCTAGTAGTTGCAAGTTCAGTCCATCTCATGCATTAGTGTCAGACTCCCAAAGTTTAGATATAATCTAGTTCGTAGATGCCCTGTGCATCACCCAGTATCTCCGTAAGGTAAGTGTTCTTAGAGGGACATAGTGTCCCAAGGGGGAGATACCGCACATTCTCTTAACGCTCTCATGCCTTAGATCCTTCAGTTTATCCTTGCATAACAAATTCAGTCTAGAATAGAGGGTACTCATAAGTTGAACTTCAAGCTAGACCTCAGCTGTAAGTCAAGTATTCAAAGGTTCAGTTCAGTTCATGATGTTCAGTCCATATGTCACGTAGCAGAATCAGTCATGTTCTCATGTTTCAGTTTAGTCTTAGTGGCTTTACCATTGCATGTTCAGTCGCATGTTCGTGAGTCAGTTCAGTCATGTATTCACGCACCAGATATGTATTGTCAGTTTATTAGTACTTTCAGTCATGTATTCACGTATTATGTCAGTCATATAATGATGCATCAGATATGCATGGATTGAACATATCAGTTAAGCATCAGATATGCATTCTCAGTTTGAGAAATTCAGTTTATCGAAACACTCAGTCCTACATTCATAAATCAGCTACCCATGCATCAGATATGCATGTACAGTATGATATGCTCAATTTTTAGTCATGTCAGCCATGAAATCATGATCATTCATTCATGCTATATATTCGTGTAAGTTTTCTTTTCTCTCATCTCAACCAGTATCATTCGAGGATGAATGATCCTAAGTGGGAGATATTGTAATGCCCCGTATATTTCCTAGTTAGGAAATGAAACAATTCTCCTACGTATGAAACCTCATATCCTATGATTCATATTTGAGTACATGATTTAAAATGAGTATCCTAGCGATAAGATAGCTTATGATGTATTAATCATGCTCATGTGAGTCACTCAGAGTAAGGCAAGCTAATAGCTTTTGGATCTATCAAGTTTTAGTGTGTGATTCCATAATATTGACCCTTGAACGAGGATAATTTGATTTATATGTGATTTTTTGGTAGATTTAGACCTACTAAATTATCTTTCCAACGATTCTAATTTTATAAAATTTTGACACCCGAGAAAGAAGTTATGGCCCTGCAAAGAAGGAGTGCGACACATAAATAATTGCACATGGCTATTGGAACAAATGTGCGATAGGTTGTGTGGTGTACAACCTTAAGTATGCGATAGCATGTGTGACGCATACCTTAGCTTATGCGATAGGATGTTCGGCACACACCTTAGCATGTGCAATAAGGTGTCCGACGCACACTTATGATTTCAGCCACAAAAAACACTTAGTTTTTGAGTTATTTTGAGGATAATTAAGTCTTTTAACACTCCTTACACATCCCAATACTTAACCTCACAAAATTTATAGCTTCTAATCACATTAAAACCCAATTAAAATCTTAAGTTCATTATCCGAGAGCACAAGAAGGAGAAAAACTACTAGGGTTGCATAATCAAATTTGAAGGTCCAATCTTTCAATAATTTCATCACCATTAAGGTATGCGTAGTGTTCATCCACGGATTCCTTTCATTTGTGGAATTCAAGAATCAATCTTTGATAACAAAATCATGAATTTTTTGTGGTGATATGGTTGCGTTTATGTTGTTATTTGTGGTTTGTGTTATAGAGTGGGAATTTGATGAACTTCCAGGAAGATTGTGATCATATAGTTGGAACCCATGAATTTGGGTGAATTAAAGTGGTGTAAGTTAATGAATACACCTATGCCTTAAAGAGTGCATGCAATGTGTTTGATAAAATGCTTAGTATGTGATAAACCAAGTATCCATGACTCAATAGTATTTGAATGACAAGCCAATATTAACCGTTATAATTTGATATGAATTCCATGCTCTATGCTTTATGATTTCACATGAATTCCACGTTGTTGTTATGTGTCATGGTTTTCGTATGGAACGAGCATGATATTAAAGCTATGCAAGTAATTACATGTCGTATGAATTCCCCTTTCCATGTATAAGGTGCTGAGAACCATGATTAGTATGAAATCCCTTACTTATGATATTATGAATTGTGGACTCCAATTTTGTGAACAACTCATGTCGTATGTGTGAGTTTCCCTCTATTGAGTCCTGGGGGTATTCGCACCTGAAAAATATCTCTGTGTGCCTAGAGCCATGTCATGTTTTCACGATACTCTCAGTCAAGCCATGATCTATAGAAATCATTCAGTTATGTGACTCAGGAAAACTCAGTAATCTCAGTAGTTCAGTATTCTCAGTGCTCAGTAACCTTAGTAATCACAGTAAATCTCTTTAACTTCAGTACTCTTAATCAATCCTCAGAACTCATTATATTTCATCTGTCATCGGAGTCCAGTAAACTCAGTTTTAGCTCTGCTAAATAATACCACTAGTATCAGTTCAGTTAATCAGTATCAGTTCAACAAATCAGTTAAGTTAAGTTATTTAGTCCATCCCAGTTGTTTAGGTCAGTGTCTTTTAGATGGGAGTAGGATTTAGCATTGAGCGAACCTAGGGAGTGGGGATCACCTGCTAGAATAGGAATGAGATCCCTAGAAGAAATCCCTAAGTTCCAGAACTACTCAGGGGTCACCCGTTAGCACATTTATATGTATAGGACTGATCCCAAGAGTCACCCGCTAGATTAGCACTGACTCCACAACAGATGTCTTTACTGATGGTGTGGTACTGACACCCTTCCATTCAGGGCAGATATTAGACCCCAGTCAGCAGCTTGGGGCATGTCGATTAGATGAAAATATCCCATAGTTTTAATTACAGAATCAAGGCTTTCAGACATAGTCAACTCAGCTTAGTAGTACAGATTCAGTACTGTTAGATACCGTCAATGATTTTCATTGTAAATAGACTTCAAGATCACCCATTAGCTAGGAATGATCTCAACTATGATTAATCAGTATCAGAATTATTAGATTTAAAGATCAACCGCTAGATAGGACTGATCTCAGACTAAGTCAAATCATCCTTATTATCAGTATACTTATGATCACCTGCTAGATAGTACTGATCTCAGATTTAGTTACTCCAAGTAGAACGGAACTCAGATAGTTCTATTAGAACTTAGATTGTCAGATACAGTCTCTCAGTATCGGCTATATCGATTAGTCTAATCATTAAAGTTATATCAGCTATATCATATGTCATAGCTCACGTTACCAATATTCAGTTTCAGGACTGTTAGATACAGTTATTCAAACCAGTTCTTCATAATTTGAACTGTCAAAAATAGTCAATAATCTATTCAGTACCTCAGTAACAGTAAAGTCATGTCGTCAATATTCAGACTCAGTATTCAGCATCATCACAAGTTTAGTTATAGTTGTTTATAAATGTATGTATTCTTACGTTTATATTAGTTAGCATTGTTCATGCATATAACCCTTTGCATTTAGCCTACCTCACTCATATACTCAGTACATTCAAACGTACTGATGAATTTGTGCTATGGTCCTTTCTCTTATATTACACCTTAGGTTCAGAGGCATGAGCTCCAGATCAGCAGTAGCATTCCAGTGTTTAGAGTTTGCAGTGAGTCCTTCTTATTCGAGGACGATATGATTATTGCTACATTTACTATTCAGTTGCTAGATGGAGTTAGTTGGAGACATGTTCCTTCAACTCCTTATTTAGTTCAGTTAGAGGCTTTTAGACTAGATGTCAGATTAGATATTCAGATCTCATTATTTTCAGTATTTATGACTTGTTTTGGTATTGTTATACCTTTTTCAGACATTTTGTTATCAGATGTTTATTTAGTTCGAACCTTATGGCCTTTCATGTTCATGTTTCCGCATTTTATGATATATTATGAAGTATATCAGTCATGGGTTTTCTTGTGGTCCTTCAGGTTCATGAGCACCATATAGCATTCCAGTTCAGAAAATTGGGGTGTTATACCTTTCATCTGACTTGGCCAAAAAGAACATCGTCTCCTCCGTGAAGGTCAATCTCTCATCCAACTGAATCGAGCCCACCGACGCACATGTGAATCATCGAGAATGTAATGACGCAACATAGAAATGTGTAAAACAGGATGAACACGCCACATCTCAAAATGTACGAAGGATCTCAAAATGTCTAATATATCTAAGGTCGAGATTACCTTCCTCCCGAACCTCATCATACCCTTCATGGGAGATACTTTAAGGAATACCTGATCTCCAAATTCAAATCTCTGGGCGCAAAGTCTACGATATGTATAAGCATTTTGCCTACTCTGAGCTACCCTCAGCCTATCCTAAATTACCTGGACTCTATCCAATGACTCCCAAAGCGTGTTAGTACCACATGGCCTAATCTCGGAGGGATCAAACCATCTTATTAGGGATTAACAATGTCTTCCATATACTTCCTCAAATGGTGCCATCTCAATACTCGAATGATAGCTATTCTTATATTCAAACTCCGCCGATGCTAAGTACTTCTCCCACAGACCTCCAAAATCCATAACACATGTTTGGTGCATATACTCAAGAACCTGAATAGTCTGCTCCGACTGCATGTCGGTCTGAGGGTGAAAAATGGTACAAAGATCCACTCGTGTTCCCAACTTCTCATGAAAATCCATCTAGAAGCTAAAAGTGAAATCTGAGCCCCAATTTGAAATAAAGATATGGATACTTCATGAAGGTAAACTATTTCATAAACATAGATACGGGATAACCTCTCTGCACTGAAGGATTTTTAAATAGAAGGGAAATATGCCAATTTGGTAAACCAATCTACAATGACCCAAATGACGTCAGAACCACAGGAGGTTCAAGGCTAACCACTAACAAAGTCTATGGTGATCCACTCCCACTACCACTTAGGAATAGGAAATCTTTGAATTAGGACACCAAACCTCTAATGGTTAGCTTTCATTTTTTGGAAACATAGGCAACGAGCTATAAAATTCATCACATCTCTCTTTATTCCACTCTGCTAATAGTGTTGCCTTAAGTCCCTATACATCTTAGCTGTGCCAAGGTGATTAGAGTTTCTAGAGTTTTGATCCTCACAGAATATACACTGAATTAAGTCACCAACCCTTGAAATATAGATTCAATCATCATACCTTAGAATACCCTCAAAATCTAGGGTATTCTCCAAGACTCGCTACTCAACACTTGAGCCAGATGACACATAGTCCCCTATCCTCAAACTAATGATACTGAATCTTCTCAAATAAAGTAGACTTGTCTCTACACTTGCAAGGATCCTCCTGGGTTCAAAATATCAAGTCACATCATCAAGTTGGATAAGGACAATATGTCCCACACTAATGACCTCTCAGAAACTGAAATATAAGTCAAGTTTCCCATATTCATCATCTTTCAATTCAAGGCATCCGACATTACATTCGTTTTTCCTAGATGGTATAGAATTGAGATGTCATGATACTTCAGCAACTCCATCTATCTACATCATCTAGAATTAAGCTCTCTCTGAGTCATAAGATGCTGAAGACTATGACAATCCATGCAGATCTCACAATACACACTATATAAATAATGCCTCTAAATTTTAAGCACAAAAACTACCATCACCAAATCTAAATCATTAGTGGGATTGTTGCGCTCATGCACCTTCAGCTACCTCAATGCATAAGTAATAACTTAGCCCTGCTACATCAAAATATAACATAAACCAATACCAAAAACATCGCAATACATAGTTAATACCTCACCCATAACAGGAAGAGCCAATATAGATGTTTAATTGAGAAAACCCTTGAGCTTTCAAAAGCTCGACTTATACTTCTCTGACCATAGGAAAAGAACCACTATTAAGGTTGATCTGGTCATTGGTGCTGTAACAGTAGCAAACCTCTGAATGAACCACCTGTAGTAACTAGCCAGGCTAATAAAGCAACAAACCTTAGGCGAAGATGTATCCTTAATCTTTGTTGGACCCACCATTCCTATCATTAGAAACCGCATATCCTAGGAATATCATCGACTCGAGCTAGAACTCATACTTAGAGAATTTGGAATAAAGCCTTTGATCAATTAAAGTCCGGAGTACGATCCTCTAATGTTGCATATGCTCCTCCCTACTCTACAAGTGCACAAGAAGTTCGTCGATAAACACAATCACTAAAGAGTCCAAATAAGATCTGAACACATAGCTTATCAAATCCATGAATGCATTGAGGCATTGGTTAACCCAAAAGATATTACTAGAAACTCATAATGGCCATAGAAAATCTTGAAGGCTGTCTTTGGGATGTCCCCAACCTAAAAACTCAACTGATGGCAACTAGACCTTAAATTAATCTTAAAGAACATCGGTGCTCCCTATAGTTGGTAAAACAAGTCAACAATATATGAAATATGATGCCTATTCTTTACTATTACCTTATTAAGTAATATGCAAATAATGCACATATGCAAGAAACAATTTTTATTTTTCTAGAACAAGATAGGATCACCCCAAGGCAACATACTCGGCCAGATAAATACTTACCCAGAAGATCCTGAAGCTATGAATTCAGCTCCTTAAGCTCAGCAGGATCCATACGGTAAGGTGACATAGAATGAGGTCGGGTGCCCTACCTAGATCAATAATAAACTCAATACATGCTCTGGAGGAAGAACAGGTAGATAGGTAGGAAAAATATTAGGAAAATCACGGACCATAGGAACATAGTCAAGCGAGGGACTCTCCGCACTAACATAATAAATATAAGTATCCTAGCCCAAACACAAGAAATAATACTCATTGGCATGTAGCTAAAAGATCCCTGCCACACAACTGGGGGTAAATTGATCATGGCTAAGGTAATGATCTTGGTGAAACAATCAATGAACGCATTAAGGGGATATCCAATCGATGCCTAAAATTGCATTAAATCCACCATATCTACTATTACAAGATTAGTCTAAAGTATTAAACTCTCAAAGAGTCACAACAAATGAATCATAAACTCGATCCTCTACTAAAGAATCACCCTTAAGAGTACACAAATATAATGACACATAATAAGCAGACACAAAGAATAAGTGAAACCCAAATCAAATAGAGAAAAAGTCACTAAATGGCGTACTAAGATCATACCTATAATAATAACATCCAAAGACTCTGCCCCCAGTCTACCAGGTACAACATATAAATGACCTCACTCGCCACCTGGCCAGGCACTTGACGAATCACCTGTCATCTCTACCTAAGGACCTCAACGACAACCTTATGAACCACCCCTATAACCCTACATATGAACTCTAGCTAGAGGCATTACTGCCCAAATTGGTGAAACACTCTGTGCTGTAGGTACAATTTCCCCATAGCGAGGACACTCTCGAGAGAAATGGTTGAAGGCCTTATACTCATAACACGTCCTATAGACATGTAATTTTGTTACTCCAAAAAATCACTATCAAAATTCACTCTATTTACCATATCATTAGCATATACACTCACCCATTCATTAGTTCTACCACAAGAATCCAAATAACAAAACCAAAAATTTCATAAAAACTTTGGATACCTCACCTAACAAAAAATAACCACCCCTCAAAACCCATGCACCCCTACCCACCTGTAACACCCTAATTTTTCTGAACCGGAGTTCTACACAATGCTTATAATCCCAAAGGACACAAGCTAACCCATGATTGATATCTGTACGTGTACACTAAAATATATATCATAATAATATGGAAAACATGAACATGTAGGCCATAAAATTTGACTGAATAAAGAATCTGGTAAAATAACATCCATATGGGTGAAAGATACCTAAACAACTGAAAACTAAATCAAATCTAAACTAAATCTGAAAGCCCTTAAACACTGTCTGAATAAGGAGTTGAAAAAACATGTCTCCAACTAACTTTATCAACTGATAGCTAACTAAAATAATAAATAAATAAATCAAATCATATCGTCCTTGAATAAAGAGGACTCACTGTAACTCTATATACTAGAATGCAACTGCTACTACTGGTCTGGAACTCGTGTCTCTGAACCTATGGTGTAACATAAAGAGAAAGAACCACAACGTAAATGCATCAGTACAACTGCAGTAATAAGTATATGAGTGAGGTAGGCTGAACATAAATAGGGTTACATGCATGAACAATGCTAACTAATTGACTGATATGAATGTGAGAGTGCAAACCTGCATACATAGAAACTGATATCGCGAATGCATGATAGCTAAATCTATACACTAATACATAGTTTACTGATAACTGATCATGAATGATACTGTAGTTTTGAATACATGGGGTGACTGTGTCTAACAGTTATGCATCTAATGGAACTATCTGAGTTCCGTACTATAACTGAATTTGACTGTATCTAACAGTCCTGGTTACTGGTATCTAAAGAACTGTCTGAGTTCTTTTACTGAGACTGAGTCTAAAACTGTGGGAGATAGTTTTTTAACCGACATACCCCAATAATGCATATAGCTAAGTTAGGGTCCAATCTCTGCCTCGACTGGAGGGGTGTCAATACCGCGCCACTGGTAAGGACAGTTATTAGTCACCCTCATCTGGCAGGTACTCAAATGAGAATGGTGGGAACCCTAAACAGATAAGTTAAGCCACCACATCAAACCTAGTCTGATAGGTTAAGATTTCTCAACCTATGCTTGCTACGTAGTTTTGGAACACAAGGATGACTGCTAAGAATTACACCCTAAATTGGCGAGTGAGTTCCCATCCTTGGGTTTACTCGGTGCTAACTTCTACTCCCATATAAAGAGACTGAACTTGATTTAACTGACTATACATGGACTGAGTAACTGACTTCTATTGAATGACAAAATACCACTAATATCTGAGATTTTACTGAGATCATGAGATTTTTGAGGTTTCCTAAGTCACATGACATACTGAGTTCTATAGATTGTGGCTTGACTGAGATGATCGTGATGAAATGACATAGATCTAGTCACACAGGTATGTTTTTCAGGTACGAATACCCCCAGGACTCGATGGAAGGAAACTGACACACATGACATGACTTGATCACAAGATTTGAGTCAATAATTCATAATTTCGTACAAAAGGGATTTCATACTAATCATGGTTATCAATAATGTATTGCATGGAAAGGATTTCATGTCACATGGAAGTACTTGCACAACCTTAATATCATGTTTATTGCATAATCATACTAGCAACATACATCAATCGCATGGAAGTTCATGTGGAATCATCTTAAGAGTTGACATAGCTTGTTATTTAAATACTATGGTGTCATGGGAACATGATTTTTAGCATTTTAGTCATTTTAACAAACACCTTTCATGAACACTTTGGGGTATAGGTTTTCTCAACAATTTTAATCATCTTGAGCCACCCAAATTCTTGGGTTTTAACTACAAGCATGCATATATCATGGAAGTCAACTTAAATTAATATCTTGAAGCTTAGAAAATGATCATTAACTTGAACAAAATCACCTAACAACAAGGAAATCAAAGTTTCTCATTTAAAACCATGGTTCTTGAACTCTATGAACGAAAGGGGTCTATAGATGAACACTATGCATACCTGACTCAGGGTTCTTGACGATTTTGAAATTAAAGGGTTTGAAATCCTTTGATTCTTGAAGAGGATTGAGTCTTGTTCATGGATATTAAATTTTAAAAGAAACCCTAGTTTTTTTTGTTTGTAAAATAATAATGAGCAAAATGGATGAATTCGAACTTATCTGGGTATATGTAGGCGAGTGTTAACTGACCAAAATACCCTTATTAAAATGACCTGGAAATAAATTGAATGTTGCATATGACGGTACAAGTGACGGTCTGTCAGACACTTAATAGTGACGTGGACCAGAAATAGGGTTCACTGGATAAGAGTTGACAGCCTGGATGACGATCATCACAACTTTGACAGTCCGTCAACTCGTCCGTCAGTCCTTATCTAGTATATGGCTCAACTGCCTTGGCTGTGATAGTCAAAGTGGCGGTCCTTCACTTATGTGGTGGTCTGTCAACTTGGCCGTTATACCTGGGCGTTTCTTACAATTCCAAGTAAAACGTCCATAACTTCCTTGTCTGATATTGGATTTGGACAAAATTGGTACTGTTGGAAAGCTAAATCAATTTCCCACGTGATAGAAAGTGAAAATATAAGAAATACCACATTTAAAAGGATAGGTTTGCATTTGAAAGTATGTGCTAGCATCCTTGAGATGATTTCTAACTAGGAAAAAGGCATGGGTATTACAATATCTCCCCTTGAGAACATTCGTCCTCGAATGGAACTGACTGAGAGGGGAAACAATAATCTGAACATGAGTAGCTGGAACATTATCTTATGACTGACAAACTGAACGCATTATACTGAACATGCATATCTGATGCACATGTAACTATTCATGAATGCATGACTGAGGCTCTCACAATGAGAATGCATATCAGGTGCATGATTATTTATTGGTCTGATACATGTATGCATGGCTGAATATGCAATGGTACTTGATACCAAATTTTTGATGGAACATGAACATGAAATGAAATATCAAGTTGTATTAAATGCTGAACGTGAAACTTAATAAGCTTAAGGAGGACTGTTACCTTGAGCTTGATTTGGGTTGGCGGAGAAAAGCTGAGGGTACTTGGTATGTATTTCTGATTATGCTTCCCAAGTATCTCCCTCAATAGACTGATCTCGCCAAAGAACTTTGACTAGAGAGACTTCTTTGTTCCTCAGCCTACAAATCTGATAGTCTAAAATTTCGACTAGAATCTCTTCATAAGAGAGGCTGTCCTGAACATTAATGTTCTGAATAAGGACTACAACTGTTGGGTCACCTATGTACTTCTTGATCAAAGAGACATGGAAGACCGGATGAACTGAGGCACAATCTGAAGGTAATTCAAGCTCATAGGCTACCTTGCCGAAGTGACTGAAAATCCTGAAGGGATCAATATAGAAGGGATTGAGTTTCCCTTTCTTGTCGAACCTCTTCACTTCCTTCATGGGAGAGATCTTGAGATAGATATGGTTATTGATCTCAGACTCTATATCCTATCTACAAACATCTTCATAAGACTTCTGTCGGCTCTGAGCAGCCCGAATACTTTCTCTGATCAACTAAACTTTCTCTAAGGCATAGAATACCAAGTCAGGATTGATGACTAAGGCCTCACTAACTTTGAACCAACCAAATGGAGATCTAAACCTCCTACCATAGATAGCTTCGAATGGAGCCATTTGAATACTGGAATGATAGCTATTGTTGTATGCAAACTCAATCAGAGGTAAGTGGTCATCCTAACTTCCCTTGAAATCAACTGCACACGCCCTTAGCATATCTTCAAGAGTCTGAATGGTCCTCTCTGCTTAACCATCTATCTGAGGATGAAAGGCGGTGCTAAGATAAACTTGGGTACCAAGACCCTTTTAGAATACTTTCTATATATGAGAGGTGAACTGTGTACCTCTGTCTGAGATGATAGATAATGGAACACCGTGTAATCTGACCAATTCCCTGATATAGTGTTTGGTGTAATCCTCGGCCGAATAGGAGGTACGAATTGGAAGAAAATGAGCTGACTGGGTCATTCTGTCTACAATAACCCAAACTAAATCATGCTGAAGATGAGTTCGAGGCAAACCCGTCATGAAATCCTTGTTCACTTCTTCCCACTTCTAAGTAGGAATGGTGAACTCCCACATGGACCCACTAGGTTTCTGATGCTCTATCTTAACCTGCTGACATGTAGATCACTTAGCCACAAACTCTGCAACATCTTTTTTCATCCCACTCTACCAATAGATCTCCCGCAAGACACGGTACATCTTAGTGGCCCCTGGATGAATAGAGTATCGCGCACCATGCGTTTCTGCAAGAATTTGCTGCCTCAAGTCATCTATACCTGGAACACATAGGCGACCCTAACAATGAAGGACACCATCTCCCCCTTAGGAGAAAGCCTCTACTTTATGATTCTGAACTAACTCTTTTATCTTGACAAGGCTGGGATCCCTATCTTGCTTTTCTTTTACCTCAGAAACTAGAGATGAATCTGAACTACTCTGAACACATACACCACCCTCTCAAGAGTCGAATTAGTAAATGCCTAGTCTGGCAAGCTAATGAATTTCCTGGGCTATCTTCTTCTTACCATCCTCTATGTGAGAAAAACTGCCCATGGAGAGTCTACTGAGAGCATCAACCACAATGTTGGCCTTGCCCAGGTGATAAAGGACACTCATGTTATAATCCTTCAAGAGCTCTAACCATCATCTCTGATGAAGATTGAGATCCTTCTGAGAAAAGACATACTGGAGACTTTTATGATCTATGAAGACATCTACATGAACTCCGTATAAAAAAATGCCTCCAAATCATTGAGGCAAATACTACGGTTGCTAACTCAAGATCATGATTAGGATAATTCTTCTCATGGGGATTTAGCTGTCTGGAGATATAGGCTATGGCCTTACTATGCTACAGGAGGACACAACCTAAACCCACTCTGGACTCATCACAATAGACTTCAAAACCTTTTGAACCATCTGGAAGAGTTAGAACTGGGGCTGAGGTGAGTCGAGTCTTCAACTCTTGAAAACTCTTCTTGCAAGAATCTGACCACCGAAACTTAACCTTCTTCTGAGTCAATCTGTACATAGGAGATACAATAGAAGAAAATCCCTCAACAAAGCATCAGTAATACCTAGCCAAACCTAAGAAACTCCTGATATTTGATGGAGAGACAGCGCGAGGCCAGTTTCTTACCACTTCTGTCTTCTGAGGATCTACTCTAATGCCATCTCTGGAAATAATATGGCCAAGGAATGCTACTAATCTTAGCAAAAATTTGCACTTACTGAACTTGGAAAACAACTGATGATCTCTGAGAGTCTGAAGAATAATTTTGAGATGGTCTGAATGATCATGCTTTGTACGAGAATAAACCAAAATATCATCTATAAAGAATATGACGAACATGTCCAAGTACTTCTTGGACACCCAATTCATCTAGTCCATGAAAGATGTTGGGGCATTGGTAAGACCAAAAGATATGACTAGAAATTCAAAGTGACCATACGAGTACGAAAAACTGTCTTTAGGGTGTCACACCCTTTAAATCTGAGCTGATGATAGATCTAAGGTCTATCTTAGAGAAATAATTAGCACCCTGATGACCCCATGATGTTGGTCAAACAAGTCATCTATCCTGGGAAGAGGATACCTGTTCTTGATCGTAACTTTATAGAGCTGACGGTAATCGATACACATCCTGAGAGAATCATTTTTCTTACACACGAATAAGACTGGTGCATCCCATGGGGATACACTAGGCCTAATGAATCCCTTATCTAAGAGATCCTTCAACTGATCTTTCAGTTCTTTGAGTTCTACTAGTGTCATTCTATATGGCAAAATAAAAATAGGATGAGTATCTGGGAGAAGGTCTATGCCGAAGTCTATTTCCATTTCGGGAGGAATGCCTGGAAAATCTTCAAGAAACACATCTGAATATTCATTAACCACTGGGACTGATTTAAAACTAGGAGATTCAGAAATGGAATCCTTAATATGCATGAGATGATACACGCACCTCTTAGAAATCATTTTCCTTACCCGAAGATAGGAAATAAGATGACCCCTAAAAGATGAAGTACTACCCTTCCATTCTAGGATGGGCTAATTCAGGAACTAAAACTGAACTATCCTATTTCTACATTCGACTATGGTATAGCAGGAATAAAGACAATCTATGCCGAGAATGACATCAAAATCAGTCATCTCTAACTCGACTAAATCTGTTGACGTGGATTTATGAAATATCATAAATGGGCAGTTCCTGTATACCCACCGAGCTATGATGGTTTTACCCACTAGGGTAGATACTGAAAAGGGCTCTACTAAAATTTTAGGATTGATTTCAAAATCGCCTGTTGTGTAAGTGGTAACAAAAGACAAGGATGCATCTGGGTCTAGCAAAGCGTAAACATGAACATGAAAAATCTGTAATGTACCAGTAATGAAATCAGGAGAATTTTCCTAATCCTGTCGAGTTTGGAGAGTATAGAGTCTGTTTGGGCGTTGCCCACTAATAGCACTGGAAGTAGCACCCTGCTAGTTTCGGCAACCGGACTGATCTGTGGAACGATTTTGCTGACCCTATTAAGTGGACTGAGGACAATATCTGGCTCTATGGCCTGGCTTACCACAA
Organism: Capsicum annuum; assembly: GCF_002878395.1. Taxonomy (NCBI): domain Eukaryota; kingdom Viridiplantae; phylum Streptophyta; class Magnoliopsida; order Solanales; family Solanaceae; genus Capsicum; species Capsicum annuum. The sequence continues at coordinate 32,460,833 of NC_061117.1, forward strand.
CCAAAACAAACATCACTACCGGCTCTGCAAACACCTTGGTGGTTCTTACATAAGTTTGACTTAGGGGATTAGTTCGGGAATTTCTGACACTGCCCTGAGATTTAGAGCCGGGTGCTCTATCTCTGAACTTAGGAGCTGGAGCACTTGCTGAAGACTGAACTGGAGCTGATGATTTGGGATAAACTTGGGAATGATTTTCTCTCTCTGATTTGGGCTGAGCAAAATTGAAACTACCTGATCTTGCTCTCTTATTCTGCCTCTCCCTAGACTTAACCTTTTTCTTCTCTATTTGCTGAGCATGGGTCATGAGCCTGGATAAAGTCATACCACTATTTAGGATCACAGATCTACACTTATTTACCATGCTATCATTTACTCCTGACACGAACTTGCTTATCTTACCCCTGTTTTTTGCAACCACATGAGGGGCATATTTGGCTAGCTGAATAAATTTAAGAGAATACTCCCTAATCATCATATTTCCCTACCTGAGGTTAATAAACTCAAGAACTTTGGCCTCCCCCAGCTCTTGGGGAAAGAATCTATCTAAGAATGCCGTGAAAAATTCCTTCTACTCTATAGGACCTGCATCCTCTAACCTCTCAGACTTCCACTATTTGTACCAAGTGTGAGCAACATCCTATAACTAGTATGCGGCTAACTTGGTGCTTTGAATAGAAGTAACTCCCATGATGTCAATGACCTTCTGGACTTGGTCAATGAAATCCTGAGGGTCTTCATCAGACTTAGATTGGAAAAAAGATGGAAGGTTTATTTGGGTGAAGTATCGAATTCTAGCTGCTACAGAATTGACCACTGGATTGGTTGGAATAACTGGTGGCCATTTATTCTGTGCTTCCACAAACTGAGCAAGTGTGGTGAGTATGGCTCTAAACTCTGCATGAGAAATATGCTCGCCCAAAGGGTCTTCGGGCTAAGGAACTGGCTGGTTTCTTTTCTTTGGAGACATATTTTGAAATAAGAGAAGAAAAAATTAGATAGAGAGTTTAAATAGAGATTATACTCACTAGCACGACATGAATACTGAAAGAAGGGAAACTGTTCCTAAAAATCTCATAGCCTCCTGTACATAAATATGGCGCGCAACACACCCATGCACAAGACTCTACTAGATGCGGCTTTTAGACTTCCTAGGACTCTATTGAACCTTAGGCTCTGATACCAAGTTTGTAACACCCTAATTTTTCTAAACCAAAGTGCTACACGGTGCTTATGACCCCGAGGACCACAAGCTAACCCAGACTGATATCTGTAATTATACACTAGAATATATATTATAATAATGTAGAAAACATGAGCACGTAGCTCATAAGGTTCAACTGAATAAAGAATCTGGTAAAATAACATCCATATAGGTGAAAGATACCTAAAACAACTGAAAACTAAATCAAATCTGAACTAAATCTGAAAGCCCCTAACACTGTCTGAGTAAGGAGTTGAAGGAACAGGTGTCCAACTAACTCTGTAAACTGATCGCTAATTGAAATAATAAATGAATAAATCAAATCATATCATCCTCGAATGAAGAGGACTCACTGTAACTCTATATATTGGAATGCGACTACTACTATTGGTCTAGAACTCATGTCTCTAAACCTAGGGTGTAACATAAAGAGAAAGCACCATAGTGCGAATGTGTCAGTACAACTGGAGTACTGAGTATACGAGTGAGATAGGCTAAACATAAATAGGGTTACATGTATGAACAATGTTAACTAACTGACTGATATGAATGTAAGAGTGCAAACATGTATACATAGAAACTGAGATCGTGGGTGCATGATAGCTAAATTTGTACGCTAATAGTCATGCATGGGTGACTGTGTCTAATAGTCATGCATCTAATGGAACTATCTGAGTTCCGTACTATAACTGAATTTGACTGTATCTAACAGTCCTGGAATACTGGTATCTGAAGAACTGTCTAAGTTCTTTTACTGAGACTGAGTCTAAAACTATGGGAGATAGTTTTTTAACCGACATGCCCTAATAATGCATATAGCTAAGTTGGGGTCCAATCTCTACCTCGACTGGAGAGGTGCCAATACTGTGCCACTGGTAAGGATAGTTGTGAGTGACCCTTATATGATAGGTACTCAAATGAGAACGGTGGGAACCCTAAACTAACAGGTTAAGCCACCTTATCAACCCTAGTCTGACAGTTTAAGATGTCTCAACCTACGCTGGCTACGTAGTTCTGGAACACAAGTATGACTGCTAAGAATCACACCCTAAACTGGCAGGTGAGTTCCCATCCTTGGGTTTACTCGGTGCTAAATTCTACTCCTATCTGAAGAGACTGAACATGATGTAACTGATTGTACATGGACTGAGTAACTAACTTCCATTGACTGATGGAATAACACTACTATCTGAGATTTTACTGAGATCATGAGATTTTTGAGGTTTTCTGCGTCACATGACTGACTGAGTTCTATAAATTATGGCTTGACTGAGATGATCATGATGACATGGCATGGCTCTAGGCAGACAACTATTTTTTTTGGGTACAAATACCCTCAGGACTCGATGGAAGGAAACTGATACACATGACATGACTTGGTCATAAGATTTGAGTCCATAATTCATAATATTGTACATAAGGGATTTCATACTAAGCATGGTTATCAACAATGTATTGCATGGAAAGGATTTCATGTCATATGGAAGTACTTACAAGACCATAATATCATGTTCATTGCATAATCATACTTGCAACACATATCAATAGCATGGAAGTTCATGTGGAATCATCATAAGAGTTGACATAGCTTGTCATTTAAATACTATGGGGTCATGGGAACATTAATTTTTATCATTTTAGGCATTTTAACAAACACCTTGCATGGACACTTTGGGTCATAGGTTTTCTCAATAATTTTAATCATCTTGAACCACCCAAATTCATGGGTTTTAACTACAAGTATGCATACATCATGAATGTCAACTTAAATTAATATCTTGAAGCATAGACAATGATCATTAACATGAACAACATCACATAACAACAAGGAAATCAAAGTTTCTTATTTAAAAGCATGGTTCTTGAACTCTTTGAATGAAAGGGGTCCATAGATGAACACTATGCATACCTGACTCAGGATTCTTGAAATTTTTGAACTTGAAGGTTTTGAAATCCTTTGATTCTTGAAAAGGATTAGGTTTTGTTCTTATATATTAAATTTAGAGAGAAACCCTAGTTTTTTTTGTTTCTGAAATAATAATGAGCAAAATGGCTGAATTCGGACTTACCTTGGTATACGTAGATGAGTTTTAAGTGACCAGAATATTCCTATTAAAATGACCTAGAAATAAACTGAACGTGGTGTGTGATGGTCCGACTGGCGGTCTGTCAGACACTTGATGGTCTGTCACTTAGCCCATCAGACGTGGACTAGAAATGGGGTTCACTGGATAAATGTTGACAGCCTGAATGACGGTCCATCACAACTTTAACGGTCCATCAACTCATCCGTCAGTCCTTATCCAGTATGCGGATGAAATACCTTGGCTATGATGGTCAAAGTGACAGTCCGTAACTTATGTGGTGGTCTATCTACTTGGCCATCATACCTGGGCATTTCCGATAGTTCTAAGTAAAACGTCCATAACTTCTTCGTCTGATGTTGGATTTGGAAAAAATTGGTACCGTTGGAAAGCTAACTCAATTTCCCACATGATAGAAAGTGAAAATATAAGAAATACCATATGTAAAAGGATAGGTTTGCATTTAAAGTAAGTTGTAGCATCCTTGAGATGATTTCTATCTAGGAAAAAGGCACAGGTATTAGACCACCCCACTGACATTTTTTGTACCCACTATTAGACTCACAATACATATAAACTCACACCGTCACTCTTACAAGAATACACAGATTCACACAATACACTATTCATATATATACACACACACTAGAATAGGGTAGTAAGAGAGAAAACAAAGAGAAAATCAAGGGAGAACCGAGATAGATAAAAGGGATTGAGAGAGAGATTGCATGAGATAGAGAGGGAGATTAAGAGGGATACAAAGAGAGAACAAGATGTATGAGAGAGAGAGAGAATAAATGGATATTGAATTAGACTTTTCAGGAAAGAAATCATCTAAAAATGTTGAAACCTTGACTGATTCGCAATTCCTATTATTTTCATAGCTCGTCGGAGCTCCGGTGAAACAATAACAACAAAATAGTTCCCTTAGGTACAGAAATTCATGGATATTATGGGAGTGAAAAACAGTGAGAGTGATGAGTTAGCTACCTATCAGCTACAAGATGTAGCTCATACATGGTTTAAGCAGTGAAAAGAAGATAGGGGCACGGATGCAGAGCCCATAGAATGGGAAGAGTTTGCTACTGCTTTTATTGATAGATTCTTTTCCTTAGTGCTAAGAGAAGTCAAGGTGTTAGATTTCATTAATCTCAGGAAAGGAAGCATGAGTGTGAAAGAGTATTCCCTCAATTTTACTCAGTTAGCCAGGTATGCTCCATATGTAGTAGTAGACAGTAGGTCTTAGATGAGAAAGTTCATATCTGGGGGTCAGAGAGTGTGGTTAAGAAGTGCAGAACTATCATGTTGATAAAAAATATGGACATATCCAAGCTCATGGTCAATTCTTAGCAAATAGTAGAGGCTAAGAATAAGGAGAGTAGGGAAAAAGAAAGCTAGAATAGGTAGCTTCAATTACACTCAGCCTAAGTTAGAAGGTGGTAACCGTTTCCAATTCTATCCAAAGTATTCAGTTCCAACTCCGTGCTCATCCAGTTCTCTAGTACCTAAGTTTAGAAATAGTTACAAAGATAGGGCGCCAGGATCTAAATCTCAGGTAGTGTCAACAGTGCTCAAACAAATCGTCTTTGTTAGAAATGTGGCAGAAACCACTAGGGTGTCTATAGAGCTGGCAGTGATGTATGTTTTGGGTGCAGCAAGACAGGCCATAGAATTAGAGATTATCCTCAGTCAGGTTCTTAGGGTCAGTAAAATTATTCCTCAGCTCAGTCCAGCTACCCAAATCAGTAGGGTGCCACTTCTATGACACCAGTGGGTAGCGCCCAAACAAGCTTTATGTGCTTCAGTCTAGACTAGATCAAGAAAGTTCTCTGGATACAGTCACTGGTACATTACAGATCTTTTATTTACATGTTTATGCCTTATTAGATCCAAGAGATTCTCTATCTTTTGTAACTCCTTTCATAGCATTCAATTTTAAGGCCAGACCAGAAGTCTTAACAAAATCCTTCTCAGTCTCTACCACAGTGGGTTAGTCTATCATTGCCCAGTGGGTATATAGGAACTGTCTGGTTATGATATCTCAGAAAGTCACTTCAGCAGACTTAGTAGAGTTAGAGATGATGAATTTTGACATCATTCTTGGCATGGATTGGCTCCATTCATGCTATGCCTAATTTGATTATAGAAATTGAATTGTTCATTTTCAATTTCCAAATGAACCAATCTTTGAATGGAGAGGTATAACTACAACGCTTAAGGGTTAGTTGACTTCATACTTTAGAGTGAGAAAAATGATATCCAAGGGATGTGTCTATTATCTTATCCATTTCAAAGACTCTAGGTCAGAGACTCATAGTATTGAGTCAATTCCAGTAGTAAAAGAATTCCCATATGTGTTTCTCAAAGATCTTCCTAGAGTTCATCTCGTAAGGGAAATTAACTTTGGAATAGACCTTCTTCTAAATACTCAGCCTATTCCACCGTACAGAATGGCACCAACTGGACTCAGAGAGTTAAAGGAATAGTTAAAGGACCTTTTAGACAAGGGATTCATCAGACCCAACAATTTCTTGTGGGGAACACCAGTTTTATTCGTGTGTAAGAAAGACAGTTCACTCAGGATATGTCTAGACTACCATTAGTTGAACAAATTCATAGTCAAGAACAAATACCCACTTCCTAGAATTGATTAATTATTTAACCAACTTTAGGGAGACAATTACTTTTCTAAGATAGACCTCAGATCAAGCTATCATCAGCTCAGAGTTAGAGAATGTGACATTCCAAAAATAGCTTTCCAAACCCGGTATAGTCACTTTGAATGTCTACTCAGGTCGTTTGGTCTTACAAATGCCCTAGCCGCTTTTATGGACTTAATGAATCGCGTGTTCAAGCAGTACTTGGATATGTTCATTGTAGTCTTCATCGATGACATTATTGTCTATTCCTAAAGTGAGAATAATCACGCCGATTACCTCAAGATAGTAGTTCAGACTCTCAGATCCCTTTAGTTGTTCGCCAATTTTAGTAAGTGCGAATTTTGGATAAGGACAGTAGCATTCCTTGGTCATATTATTTCTGGTGATGGTATTAGAGTTGATCCTCTAAAGACTGAGGTAGTGAGAAACTGGCCTAGACCTATTTCCCCAACATATATCAGAATTTTTTTTGGTTTAGCTGGCTATTACCATCGGTTTGATGAAACTTTTTTATCTATTACATCCCCCATGTCCAAATTGACTCAGAAGAAAGTTAAGTTTCAGTGGTCAGATTCTTGTGAGTAGAGTTTGCAGGAGTTAAAGACTCGACTCACCTCAGCCCTAGTTTTGACTCTACCAGATAGTTTAGATGGGTTTGTTATGCACTATGATGCATACAGAGTAGGTTTGTGTTGTGTCCTCATGTAGAGAGGTAAGGTCATAGTCTATGACTCTAGATAGCTTAAGCCCCATAAGAAGAATTACCCTACCCATAATCTTGAGTTAGTAGCTATAGTGTTTTCCTTAAAGATCTAGAGGCACTATTTGTATGAGGTGTATGTTGATGTGTTCACATATCACAAAATCTTGCAGTATGTGTTGTCTCAAAAATATTTGAATTTGCAACAGAGAAGGAGGTTAGAGTTGTTGTAGAATTATGATATGAGTGTTCTATATCATTCGGGCAAGGATAACATAGTGGCTGATGCTCTTAGTAGGTTGTTTATGGTTAGTGTTGCTCGTGTTGAGAATGGTAAGAAGAAGTTAGTTCAGGAAGTTCACCAGCTTGCCAGACTAGGTGTCCGCTTAGTTAATCCAGCAGAGGGTAGTGTGTGGGTGCAGAATAGTTCAAAATTATTTCTTGTTTCCAAAGTAAAGGAAAAACAAGACAGAGATCCCAGCCTAGTTAAGTTAAAAGATTCAGTAAGATATCAGAAAGTAGAGGTTTTATCCCAAAAGGGAGATGGTGTGTTGTGTGGCCAAGGTTGGTTATGCATGCCTGTAACACCCCGTAAAAGTCGTGTATGGTTTAGCCTTTATTAGAGTGCTCTTAGACTTAAGAACTTGAAAATTTTTCTAAGTGTAATGAGGACTTAGAGTCATTTTAGCTGGCAATCTTCGGGATACAAATTTTCAACCTTTTCGACCTCTGTTTTTAGATTTTCAAGTTGCGTTACAATCAAAAAAGCTCATAGTACATCTCAGATAAGTTTCAGAAGTTTTTGGAATGCATAAGGCTGCGTTTGGATTTCAAAGCAGTAGCAAAACGCATAGCCTGTTGCCCAGTTTTCAGCATTTCAGGGTCAACTTCAAATGATCATAACTCTCTGGATATAATGAACTGGGAGAGTTGCTACCTATCAAATGAAAGTTCTTTGCATTTTCTTCTTAATGAATCTAGTTTAATCCAAATCCAACATCTGATTAAGGAGTTATACCCGTTTTACTTTAGATTATCAGTTTGTCAACTGAGGAACAGTTTCGACTTTGTTTGTTTTCTTAGGGTTATTTTAGTCATTTCACCTTACCCAAATTTTGTCTGTACCACTAGATTTAGCCCCCAATTCATCAAAATATAATCCTTTTCTCAAATTTTCTCTCAAGAACACCCCTTAGGGTTTCAAAAAAAATTTTCAAATAACTCAAGATTCAACCATGGGTTTTGGAAGATAATTGGAGATTTGGAATCCCCACATCGTAGGCTTCAAGGATCATCTCTCAATTTCTTAAATAGAGGTATGCGGGGTTTTCCTAAATTCTCATGGGCATAGAAATCATGTTTTAAGAAATGGGTTTTTGAATTCATGTACATATTCATATTTTAGAAACTTTAAATGATACTGTTTTATCCTTTTGGCTTTCCCCCAAAGTGACTTGAAAATTATATGTATATGTATATATGTATTTTGCCTTGAAATATGAATTGAGAGCACGATTTACATGAAATCCCTTTCTTGATGTAATTTTCCCATGTTTCACATGATATAGATTGTTTTGAAATACCTCTTAAAAAATCATGATATGAAATGCTTTGACTTTGCTATATTTGGAATACGATTTTGAACACGAAAGAGAGAGTTGTAAATGTTGAATATACATATAATGAAAGAGTGCATGGTTTTTCCAAGAGCACATGACCACCATATGTTTGATGAAAGTTTTTGCATGGTTTTGACTTGAGTTTTGGAACATGAAATTTTTTATGTAAATTACATGTTTGGGTGGTCTAAAGCTACACTTTTATGAAAGATCATGCTTAATGAATTATGGCTCAGAAATAAGACTTGCAAGTCTTGGTATGACGCTACCAACGCAGACAAATGCTATAACAGATACAGACTAGTTCAGAAATCAGATTTTATCAAACTTTCATGATTAAGAAATTTTAGAATGATACATGTTCAGAAAAGGTTAAAAATTTGGCATAAAGAGATGTTAGGTGGTCCCCAAAGAAGGCGTGAGTTCAAATAACTCATTATCCAAAATCATGATTTGTCGATCTGGGTATATTATTATACGCTGGCTTAAGTGTCGTGTGGCATATCAGACTCAAACACTCCAACCCTTGCAACACACTTGGGTTGGGGGCTTTCCTACCGAGTCAATGGTGGATTTCATATAGCTCGTGGAATATAAGACTTGTAGGGGAATGCCACATAACTCAGAAGTAATATAAAGATCAGAAATTGTTTTGACAAGAATGTCTTATGATTTTTGAATGATGCCCATGTGTTTTCAGAAGCTATTTTATACGTGATGTGTTGATGAACACTGCTCTCATCTATTATATATATGTTCAAATACTTTACTTTGGATTGCTTCACGTGCTAGTATATTTGTGCTGACCCCCCCTCCTTTGAAGTTTTGAGACATAGTCTAGGGGTCCAAATAAATAGTAGATATTTCAGATCGCAGAGCAGATTGTGCAGGGGTGAGCCTTCTATATTCCAAAAGTCCTATTTACTTTCAGATATTTATCTTTAGTCATGTTTTGATCTATTGGGGCCTTGTCCCAGTTTTCAGATAGTTTTATTTAGTTCATAGTAGAGATTTTGCAGACTGAGTCAGACATTATTATTATCCAGATATATTTTGGATTTCAATTTTTTAGTATTATGATCATATTTAGACTGACCATGTTTCCATATTAGATTTCTATTTCTGCATTATCTTTTATTATATGAATGTTATGCATGCTTACTAGATAGACAGAGGGCATCTCGGGCCTTCACGATTCGAGAATGCTCATCACGGCCAGGGCCCTGATTTGGGTTGTGACAAACTTGGTATCAAAGCACGGTTCATGCTCCTAGGATCTCTGCAAAATCGCATCGGGTAGAGTCTTATTTATGGGTGTGTAGCGCGCCACACTTATAAGTAGGGGACTATTAGGCATTTAGGAATGTCTCTCTTTCTTCATGTTCTAGTTCATGCAATAGAGACAAAATGTTCCTCTTTCATACTCTAATTTGTGCAATGGTGTCGCCCATACGAAAGTAAAAAGTCATCCCAAATTCTTTCCTTACTCTAATGTCCTCAGATATGTCTCATTGTTGAGGTGATTCAAGTGAAGAAGTTTAGAATCTAAATGGTATGGTCCTTTCTAATTGAACCATATAAGAGTTAAAATTTGTGCAAGGACTTGAGAAGAGTCAGTTAGTGCTTCAGTATGTATTGATTCCAATGTAAACATTGATCCTGATGGAATCGTGCTTTTCATCTTGAGGTATTAATTGCATTTAGTCCCCTTCAAATTTATGTTACAAATGTCTTACTTAAGGGGGGATGATGTGTAGTAGAATGTTAGAACTGTATTTCCACCTAAATAGTAGTATGCATTAAAGTGTTGTTATCATGACCTATTGATAGTGTAATTATACCAAGAAGTTGGTGATGTGAAGTCACAAAGTTAGAAGTCAGAGTGAGGGTCACTTTTGTGTAAATGAATATTTTAGTTGAATAACTAAATTTCGAGAATGATTTACCCCCTTATGGTGATAGACTAATGTGGTAACTTGTAGCATGTGTGGGTGATATGGTAGTCCATAGAGGAAGTGTTTGACTCTGATTTTATTTATACAGATTAAGATGTGTATTCTTAGTTCATTGGATGTTGCGTATTAAATTTCTATCTAATGTAATCTTGTCATCAAGGTCTTGTTGAAAAAAGTAAAGTCTAGTGAAGTCGTGTGGGGCTCTTTCAATTCACTAGCATAGTTGACTCGTCATTCATCTCATTTCCTTGTTCAAAATACAAAATCAAAGTCTACTGAAGCCGTGTAAGGCCTATTTCGATTCACTAGCAACTTGTTGTTCTTGTGTTGGTTTAATATATGTATAGCTGAATTTGTTTTCATGAGATTGAGTTGGTAAAGAGGTGATTCGTCCTTATGTGTTAGTTTAGTAGAAGGTAGAGAAGGAGTTGTTAGTTAGGGTGATTTATCGATTGCTTGAAGTGTGAAAATGGCTATATTAGCCAGTAAGTTGTAAGTATAAACTCATGGTTGTTTGTGGAATTTGAAGGTAGTCTAAATGTATGCTTGGGGTAAGTAAGCGTGATGTGAGAAGCCGTATAAGTAAATAAGATTTTATGGGGTTATAATATAAGATTAATGTCGATCATGTCTGTTATGTGACTTTACCCCTTGACCTTCTTTTCCTTGGTATTTGTAAACTAGTACTACTTGTGAGAAGGTATGTAGTAGATTTTTGAGGTATAGTAGTAATGTCATAAAGGTGCTTTGGTCGTGGATAGTATCTAGATAAAATCAGGTATTTGGGGTAGAATGTCCCAATTTGATGGACTAGTAAATTATGTTGTATTCTTATGGGTGGTATTTACTGAATAAAACAAGTATGAGCTGATGCCTATGATGCCTTACAACATGTATTTATAGTACCTAAATGTCCCTAAGTCAACAAGGTACAACAATGCAAGCTATACAATTATCAACTACAAGCTGAAAATCTGAAAATCCTGCACATGCATGCTGAAATTTCTGCACATGCATGCCAACCTTTGTGGACCTTTTAAAGCTGGAAAATCTGCACTTTCATACCAGCCTGTGTGAACTTCCTAAAGTCTAATAAATGTGCTGCCAGCCTATTTTGACCATCTAGAAGATGCTGGAACGTTGGCAGCAATGCGGGGCATTTATCGAAGCCTTGCCGAGCTCGAAAATGCACCCAAATAGTCCGAAACATGCCCAAAACGTGAGGAGTTTAATGGGTTGTGACTTTGAGCATCACAATGTGGTTGTAAAAATAGTGACTTAAGATTAATAATGTATGTTTTGTACGAATTATGTATAAGGTTGGGTTGTAAATCATGTTTAGCACTAGACATTAAGTTTGGACAATTGATGTCCATGAAGGTGGATGTGATGATTTCTTGGTTAATGATACTAGTTTTATGGAAGTAATCTAATAGTCTTGAATGGTGTATGCAAGAGCCTAAGTTTATTTGATTCGTAGTGAAGTATGATGTTGCATATATAATGTAGAAGTATGCCTAAGGTGATCTGAGGTTGCGGTATTTTCTAAGACTATTACACGTTTTGTGTGACGAGTGGTACCGTTGAGTTGCTAGGTGGAGAAAGACTAGTTAGATGGTATATGGTGTTCTAAATAGCCAAGTTAAGGAGTTTTGATTGATAGTGTTGAGCCTTTTTATATGATCTTGATTCACATAGTAGAGAGATGTAAGTTTGGAGTCGCGATATTGGTAGGCTATGTCGGAAGTAGTATGATTCATTGAAGGCTTGGTGATATCCATGTTGAGTGCTAGATTCTAAGTTTGAGTTTTTGAAGGTTGAACTAATAGAAATAAGAGTTAAAGCACTAAAGGGTGTGCACTCCGACTATGGGGATACTCATAAAGACCCGAAGTTAGTAAGTGTGCTAGTATTATATGATGACTGCTGGGTCTATAGAATGATAAAGTGTATCTCAGAAGGTAGTATTAACAGTGGCTTTTCCACTTTTAGGTGTAGTCATTCGGGTTAAGTGCCATGATATGTGTGTATAGTAGTTTTCCAGATCGCAGAGTGCAGTGAGTGTACTTCAGTTTAAAGTCTAGTAAGGGATCTCCCAAACTTAATATGATGTCTTGAAGCTAAGGGGGAGATGATAGAGCGAATAACCAAGTCAGGCTTTCAGATTCTAGGCGTGATGTCTTGATGATACAGAACGTCAGAAAGTGAGGGGGACACTCAACCCATTCTTATCTCAGTATTTTTTTCCAGTTATCCCAACATCTACTCATGCCTTACGTTTCAGTCCAATGATCAAAATTCGTGTTCATGCTTATGATAGAGAATCATGTACTCTTCAAGTTCCAAAATGAGAAGTTTCAGTTCATTCAGTAGTCAGAATCCCATTCCATAAGTTATGAACTCCAAATTGAGGTCATGTAGCTCATGATTCATGTACTCACACTTTATAGTATGCTTGTTTTAGATAAGGCCATAAGTGTGAAGTAAGATCTTGGGCCAAGTTTTTGATATATGTGATGGCTTGTGAAAATTTGTGTGTGTATGTTCTTGGGGTAGCGCGTGGGAGTTATATTAATAGTGGTTTAGAGAAAATGTGAAGTGTGTCTTCATGGGTGTTTTCCTTGAAGTTCATATGAGGTTATAAAGATAGGCTTGAATGACATGTTGGGATTTTATTGAAGGGACGCAATATGTGCTAGTGAATCTATAGTACGAGTTCAGAGTTAGTCATTAATGTGGGAAGACATGATATGCTTAGGGTGTGAACTTTAAAAAGATATGGAAGATTGAATCATATTGTTTAGACTAGTATCATGGTATGACGTATTGTATTTTTGTGATTTGGAGTTAGGCTTGATCGCAGTGAAAGGATTTAAGCTACTATAGACATTGTAGAAAGAGCTATCAATGCCCATATGAGAATTATAAGTTGAATGGAATGAATATGGCATTTAAGGGAAATAGTATAGTTAAGGGAGTATTAAAGAAGTGTGCTAAGCTTGAAAAACAAGAAGTTACATTGTCCAAGATCTTTTGCTCCATAATGCTATTAGAATTTCTTTAGATATAATGTTGAAGAGATACTCCCGTTGAATATAAGTTTCCGGTGTATTTCAGTCTAGCAGTCAGGCAGACAAGTTACAGTGATTTTCCACCTTTTCACCCAATCCTGCCATCCAAAGTCTCATGCATATGACCATCCCAAGAGATAATATATTTCATCCTATGTTGCGAATTCAGTTCAGTCAAAGCATCATATTTCAGATTCAGCTCAGTTCATAAGTGTTCAGTGCATAATCTCAAATACTTCCAAGTATTTTAGCCCAGTTAGTTAATACCCTGGTATGATCTAAGTCTTGATGCCTCATGATTTGTAATTGGATAAGTTATCACTTCTCAATTCAATATGTATGATTGCATCATGAACACTTCAAGGGAATCCTAAACTCTTAGCATGAATCATCTTCTTGAAGCAAGTAAGGTCAAGTCAACTCAGAATTCAGTTTTGTGATAGAAGTTTAAATGTTTCAGATCAGTTATATACTTTCTTAGAAGACACATCATGTCAGCGTCATTCTATACCTTTGAGCTTCAACATTTCCAATCCATTATTCGGGGACTGGGAGAGCTTCAAACGATCATAACTTTCTGAATATAATGATCTGGGAGAGCTGCTACCTATCAAATGAAAGCTCTTTGAGTTTTCTTTCCAATACAACTAGTTTCATCCAAATCCAACATTTGAGTAAGGAGTTATACCCGTTTTATTTCATCCTGCCAATTTATCAACTGAGGGACAATTTTGACTTTGTTTGTTTTCTTAGGGGCATTTTAGTCATTTCAACTCTCTCAAATTTCATCTATAACACCATATTTAGCCCCCAATTCATCAAAATATAATCCTTTTCTCAAATTTTCTCTCAAGAACACCCCTTAGGGTTTCAAAAAATTATCCCAAATAACTCAAGATTCAACCATGGGTTTTGGAAGATAATTCAAGATTTGGAATCCCCACATCGTAGGCTTCAAGGATCATCCTCAATTTCTTAAATAGAGGTACGCGGGGTTTTCTTAAATTATCATGGGCATAGAAATCATGTTTTAAGAAAGGGGTTTTTAAATTCATGTACATATTCATGTTTTAGAAGCTTTAAATGATATTGTTTTAGCCTTTTGGCTTTCCCCCAAAGCGACTTGAAAATTATATGTATATGTATATATGTATTTTGCCTTGAAATATGGATTGAGAGCACGATTTACATGAAATCCCTTTCTTGATGTAATTTTCCCATGTTTCACATGATATAGATTATTTTGAAATACGTCTTGAAAAAATCATGATATGAAATGCTTTGACTTTTCTATGTTTGGAATACGATTTTGAACACGAAAGAGATGGTTGTAAATATTTAATATACATATAATGAAAGAGTACATGGTTTTTCCAAGAGCACATCCAAGAGCACATGACCACCATATGTTTGATGAAAGTTTTTTTTTGCATGGTTTTGACTTGAGTTTCAGAAAATGAAATCTTTTATGCAAATTACATGTTTTGGTGGTCTGAAACTACACTATTATGAAAGATCATGCTTAATACATTATGGCTCAGAAATAAGACTCGCAAGTCTTGGTATGATGCTACCAACTCAGACAAATGCTATAACAGATACAGACTAGTTCAGAAATTAGATTTTATCAGACTTTCATGATTAAGAAATTTCAGAATGATACATGTTTAAAAAAGGTTAAAAATTGGGCATAAAGAGATGTTAGGTGATTCCCGAAGAGGGCGTGAGTTCAGACAAATCATTGCCCAAAACCATAATTTGTCAATCCGGGTATATTATTATACGCTGGCTTAAGTGTCTTGTGGGGTATCAGAGTCAGATACTCTAACCTTTGTGGCACACTTGGGTTGGGGGCTTCCCCGCCGAGTCAATGGTAGATTTCATATAGCCCGTGGAATATCATACTTGTATGGGAGTGCCACCTAACTCAGAAGTAATACAAAGATTAGAAATTGTTTTGACAAGAATGTCTTATGATTTTTGAATGATGCCCATGTGTTTTCAGAAGCTGTTTTATACGTGATGTGTCGATGAAAATTTCTCTCATCTATTATATATATGTTCAAATACTTTATTTTGGATTGTTTTGCATTCTAGTACATTTGTGCTGACTCCCCCCCTCCTTCCATATTTTGAGACGCAGTCAAGGGGTCAAGATAAATAGTAGATATTTCAGATCACAGAGCAAATTGTGCATGGGTGAGCCTTCTATATTCCAGAAGGCTTGTTTACTTTTAGATATTTATCTTTAGTCATGTTTTGGTCTACTGGGGGCCTTGTCCCAGTTTTCAGACAGTTTTGTTTAGTTCATAGTAGAGATTTCGCAGACTGAGTCAGACATTATTATTATCCAAATATATTTTGGATTTTAATTTTTTAGTATTATGATCACATTCAGACTGACCATGTTTCCGTATTAGATTTCTATTTCCGTATTATCTTTTATTATATGAATGTTGTGCATGATTTCCAGATAAACAAAGGGCGTCCTGGACCTTCATGGTTTGGGAATAATCGTCATGGCTAGGGCCTCGGTTCGGGTCATGACAATGCCAGGTATAGATAACTCGAGGCAACAAATTCTTGTAGAAACATATGGTGTGCATTACTCTATTCATCCAGGGGCCACTAATATGTACCGTGATTTGCGAGAGATCTACTGTTGGACTGGGATGAATAAGGATAATGTAGAGTTTATACCAAAGTGCTCTACGTGTTAGCAGGTTAAGATTGAGCACCAAAATCCTAGTGGGTCCATGCAGGAGTTCATTATTTCCACATGGAAATGGGAAGAAATGGACATGGACTTTGTGATGGGTTTGCCTCGTACCCGCCTTTAGCATGATTCTATTTGGGTCGTTGTAGACAGGATGACTAAATCATCTCATTTCTTACCAGTCCATACCTTCTATTTAGCCAAGGATTATGCCAAACTCTATATCAGAGAGTTGGTCAGGTTACACGGAGTCCCAATGTCTATCATCTCAAATAGAGGTGCCCAATTTACCTCTCATTTCTGAAAAGCATTCCAAAAGGGTCTTGGTACCTAAGTTTACCTCAATACCATTTTTCACACTCAGATAGATGGTTAAGCAGAAAGGACTATTCAGACTCTAGAAGATATGTTAAGAGCCTGAGTTGTTGATTGTAAAGGTAGTTGGGATGACCACTTGCCTTTGATCAAATTTACATATAATAACAGCTGTCACTCCAGTATTCAGATGGCTCCCTTTGAGGCTCTTTTATGGTAGGAGATGTAGATTTTCAATTAGTTGGTTTAAGGTGGGTGAGGCCAAAGTGGTAGGGCCTGATTTAGTGTTTGATACCTTGGAGAAGGTTCAGTTGATCAGATAAAGGCTTAGGGCAGCCCAAAGTCAAAAAAACTATATACAGATGTGAGAAAAAAGGATCTCAACTTTGAGATTGGTGATTTTGTGTTCTTGAAAATCTCTCCCATGAAGAGGGTGAATAGTTTTGAAAATAGGGAAAGCTCAGTCCTTGATATATCGATCCTTACAGAATTCTCAGCCATTTTTGAAAGGTTGCTTACGAGCTTGAGTTCCATTCAGATCTACCTTTAGTACATCCAATATTCCATGTCTCCTTACTAAAGAAATGTATTGGACACCCAGAAGTCATAGTTCCCTTAGAGAGCGTAGATATTCAGAATGATCTATCTTTCAAACTGGTTCCAATCTAAATTCTCAATCATCAGATTCACAGATTGAGGAACAAAGAAGTTACCTTGGTCAAAGTTCTTTGGCGAAATCAGTCCGTTGTAGAAGATACTTGGGAAGAAGAAGATGATATGCAGACCAAGTATCCTCACCTCTTCTCTTAAAACTTAGATTCATCTTAAGGTAGTAGTCTTCCTTAGATTAACTCATTTCCACGTTCAGTTATAGTTAATAATTTGGTATTCAATACCATTACATATCATCCTCATGACAGTCATGCATTCATAAATTAGTTTAGCTAGCCTTGTACTCATGAATCATATATGCATGTTTAGTATATATAAACTCAGTCTATCAGTGTTTCTTAGCTTAATCAGTCTCATTTGAGGATGAATGTTCCTAAGGGGGAGATATTCGAATACCCTGTATTTCCCTAGCTCTTTTTAACTCTTAGTATATGAGTATTCCTATATAATATTGTTAAAAATATTCATAATTTTTCAGTTTAGATCTTACCATTGCGTAGGAAATTCAGTTAGCATTCCAACAATATAAAATTTGCTAAATCTAATAACCGGGTAAGAAGTTATAGCATATTTTGTAAAATAACATGCCACCTCGTGCAGCACCGCATCCTGGAGACCAGCCAAATGACAATTGTCAGTTTTCAATAAGTGAACATGATAATCCCAACTTGCGGAGTAGTTCTAGTTCCCAATTGACATTTTTCAGTGAAGCTGCACGATAACGACGCGTTGCGCTAAGGCCCAATTTCAGAATTGTCAAATTCTAGTGAGGCTCCACATAGTGCCACGTTGCGCAATGGGTGAATTTCACGCTCATCGATTTTACACAGTTCCAGTCAAATACTGGTGGCTCACTGCGATGCCACCGCGTCGCGATGAAACACAAAATTGAGATTTTTTAGTGATGAATTTTAATAACTTTCCAGGGGTAAATTGGTATTTTCCCCTGTCTTAATCAGTAATAAGCACGAAATTAAGCCCTAAAAGAGCACTAATTGCTCGTTATTTCATTATTCACTCACTTTCTCTCAAGATTAAGTTATTCTCTTTCAAATTAACAAAACCCTAGCTTCAAGAAATCAAGAACAGTTCTCAAGAAAACCTCCAAAACCTTAAAGAATTAATCTTCTCAGGTATGTTAGGTGTTCATCCTGGGTTTTCTTTCACCCATGGAGTCCATGAACCCTATTTAAACATATAAGTTTATATGTTTATAATTTCTATGCATGAAATTGATTGTATTAATAATTCATGATATTAATTGGGTTTCAATCCATGATTTAAATAGCAAATTTCATGAAATTAAATAACAAGTGTGAATAATATGTGATTTTTATGATAAACCCTTGAATTTACAATTGATTATTGTATCCATGATGTTTATGTGTTGACTATTATTATGTGAAATAACCATGCTTCCTAAGTGTTTGCTAAAATGCCTATGAGAATTGTAGTGAAATCATGATATGTCATTATGTGATCCTTTTCATGTACAAGCTCATGTATATCAGGTGTTTGACTAAATTCCTAAATGAATGTATTGTTAACAGGCAAGTATTGTTATGCTTTTATGGTCCTGCTATGCTTTACTTTCATTGTTATCGAGTCCTGGGGTATTCAATACCCAAAAAACTAGTTGTTTACCTAGAGCTACTGTAGTTACAAAATAGTCTTAGTAATGTCATGAATAGTAGTACTGAGTCAGTTATAGAACTCAGTAAAATTTGGTATTAGTCCAGTTTAGCTCAGTAATCAGTTTCTTCATTTGGGAGTAGGATTCAGCAATAAGTGAATCCAAGGATGGGGGTTCACCTGCCAGTAGAGGGTGTGATCCTTAGAAGTAGTCCTTGCATTCTAGAACTATGTATACAACGTTGGTTGAGATATCAACCTGCAAGGTGAGTGTTGATAAGGTGTTTTACCTGCCAGTTGAGGGTATTACCATTCTCATTTAGGGCACCTACCAGATAAGTGTGAATCTTTAGTTTGTCCATACTTGTGGCATAGTATTGACATCCTTCAAACTGGGGTTACAATATGAATCCCAGTTACCTTATTTGGGGCATGTCATTTAGATGATTACCTCCCACAGTTTTAGTTTTTGTCTTAGTATAGAACTCAGTTCCGTTCTACAAAATTAGGACTGTCAGATACGGTCAATCAATCATCAGTAATTTCATCATTAGTAATTTTAGATATCAGTACAGTACACACATATATGCATCGTATTGCATACTAAGTATTTACAAAAGTTTCAGTTATCCATGTACTCTTATATTGAGTTACTCTATATTATTTAGTCTATTACTGTTCATGCATAGAAACCCTTGCATTTAGAATTACCTTATCTAGCATACAGTATATTTCACATATTGACACATACTTTTTCTTTGCGCTATGATGTCTCACGTCATAGGTTCGGGCACTCAGGTTCCTGACTGTGCATAGACAGATTCAGATAGTAGCAGTAGATTCAGTAGTGAGTCCTCATCTATTGAGGATATGTTTTTACATCTTTATTTTATTATTTTTATTAGCTTAGTATTTTAGTAGTAGGAGTTAGTTGGGGGATTGTCCCATCAACTCCACTTTCAGACATTTCAATTAGAGGGTTTTCAGACTAGACTAGTTCAGACAATATTCAGATTTCAGATATTATTAGCAGATGTTATATTTATCAGTATTCACATTATGAACCGTATGGTATTTCAGCCTAATTTCTGCATTATTTTAGTATTATTATTTAGTGCTCACAGCAGGTACTAGTCATGGTTTAGCTTGTGGTCCTTCGAGATTATTAGCACCGTGTGGTATCTGGGGTGCAGACTCGGGGCATTACAGTATCCTTGTTTTCATGATTTCTTTAACCCTTTTAGATGTGTAATTTGGTGGAGGTCCAAGAATTTAAGTGAAAGTCAAAAAAGGGTTAGAACCTTCTATTCTAGCTCCTAGATCCATCTTAGCCTTCTTGACTTTTATTTGCCTCTATTTTTATTTTTACGCACACTAATTATACTTTTTCTCTAGTTGAAGCAGAAAAGGAGAAAGCTATGTTGCTCCTTTTTAGTTGGATAAACACTTTGACTTGTAGATCTGATTTCAATACCATCACTTTTTGCGGGTAACCTTTTTTCCTTTTTGTTGACTGATGTAGCTTAGGCTAGGTAGCATTCTCACAATTATTTTTTCATAAAGTGAGAAAATAATTGTTTCTAAATATAATAACTATGAGATATTATGGCTTTTGATTTCGGTCTTGTCATTTTTTGTTATTGTTGTTCATAACTTTCTTTGTTTTAACTTTAGCTGTTGGTATTTGCATCTTTTTTGTTGTTACAATCCTCCTTCCCATGCTAGGTGGTTGATTAATGATTGCCACTATTGCAATTCTATATGGTTGTTGACTGTGATTGTGATATATTCAGCTAGTTGGTTCGATTTCCTGAAAATGTGATTGATGTATATGTAGAAATGCCTCATTACTTCCCATATATCTTCAATTCTCTTTATTATCCCTCAAAGTAGTCTTTATTACCCAATAATAATCCTTTTGTGACTTAATGAATTAGTCTCAAACATGATGTTCTTGAACTCTTTTTCACTAAAATACAATAAAGTCTTCCAAACATCCCTTAATTTGGCCTTCATTGGTAATAATTTCTATGTGTTATACTTCTGAGTATATTAAATCTTTATTTTTTTGTCTAACACAGAAATCATAAAAACCATGCCTTGGATTTTCTTAACTAGAACCATTAGTATTATTCTTCACTCACCTATTTTTGGGCTTTATCCACTTCACTATGTAGTGAAGTGTCTGTTTGTAATGTTGAAGCATATCAAACATTCCTTCCCAATGAAAATAGACTCCTCCCGACCATGGTTATTATGCCTTTATGAGGTGAACTATTTGTTGACTGATGTTACATTTGGTTTAAAGATATTTCTTTCCCGTGTCTTCTTGTATTCCGTTTCATCCATAATTCCCAAATTATTATTGATAGTATTGCCCTTAAAATATGTTGTAGGTTTGGATTTTCCTTATTCCCACTATTTTAAAATGAGTTGTTGCAAAATCAACCTTTCGATATCAAAACCTACCTAACAAGTAAATTACTTCCTTCGCCTTTGGGCTATGGAAGTTGTTACTAGTAAATGTAATATGGTATCCTCTTCCCAAGTTTCACACTAAGAATTTCTGAAATAATTTGTATCTTTATTCTTCTAAGATTTTCATCAGTGACAATTATTGTAACGCCCCGAATCTGGTACCCAAAATGCAACACATTGCTCATGACCCAGAAGGACCCCAAGCTAAACCAGAACTGATATCTATACCTGAACACTGCATAATATATTGTATAAATGTGGAAATAAAGGTTGAAAGGCCATAAGGTTCAAAACTGATAAAACATAACATCTAAAAATTGAAACAAAACTGTCTAAACATAATGTAGTATGAAAAGCCTTTAAAACTGAACTGTCTGAATAAGGAGTTGATGGGATATGTCCCCAACTAGCTCCAACTACTGAAATAAACTATGTAATTAAGAAATAAAGTAATGGTCATGTCCTCGAAGGATGAGGACTCACTGCTAACTCTGGCTGCTGAAACTGGAATGCTACTGATGCTTTGGAGCTCATGCTTCTAAACCTATGGTATAGAATAAAACACCATAGCATAAATATGTCAGTACAATTGAATGTACTGGTATTCATGTGAGGTAGATTGAATGCAAATGGTTCAAACACATGAACAATGCTAACTAATTGTATAACATGAATATGAGAATACATGCATGAATAAGAGACTATAACTGAATTTGTGAAGGTACTGACTACTGAGTCTGATTACTAATAACATGAGTTATTGATAACTGATATAACTGATACTGAGCAATTGTATCTGATAGTCTAAGTTATGATGGAACTAGTTGATTTTCGTACTTTGCTGAGTTGACTGTATTTGACAGTCCTGAAGTTTGAAGAACTATTTGAGTTCTTTTACTAAGACTGAGACTATTGGAAGTAGTCATCTATCCTACAAGCCCTAAATAACTCATTATATCTCAGTTCGGGTCTAATCTATAACCCCAATTGGAAGGGTGTCAATACCGTGCCACTGGTAAAAACAAGCTATGTGTGACCCTCATCTGGCAGTGTCCCCAAAATAGAATGGTGGGACCCTCATCTGACAGTGTTTATCCACCTCATCAACACTCATCTATGAGTTTTGATGCCTCATCCTATGTTGGATACATAGTTCTGGAATGCAAGGATTGCTTTTAAGGATCAGACCTTCAACTGTCAGCTTGTGTCCTCATCCTTGGGTTCACTCGGTGCTAAATCCTACTCCCATCTGAATAGACACTGAACATGATTAACTGAACTGAGTTCATTGAGTTTTGTTGACTGACAGAATACTACTGAGATTGCTAATTACTTTTTTGACTGACAGGATACTACTGAGATTGCTGAATTACTAAGATTTTTGGGATTACTGGGATTACTAAGTTTACCGAGTTTTCCTGAGTCACATCACTGACTGAATTTTTCTAAACATGGCTTGATTGAGGATATCATGAAAACATGACACTAGCTCTAGGCACACATCTAAATTGTCGAGTACCCCCAGGACTCTATAGAAAGAAACTGACAAGGTATGATATTCTTGAATGCATGACCAATATCAACAATCCATATTACAATAAGTTGGGGATTTGATGAAGTACTTGGTTATCATAATCCGGTACATGGTAGGAATGCATATACTCAATGCTAAAATTTCATACTATAACATCATGAGCATCCCAACAAACATCTACATAGCATATCAATAGCATGGGAGTCATATGAACATAAGGGTAAAATATTAATCCACCAGATAAATCACAATTGAGCTATATTACATAATTTCTAGTCTCTTATGTATTTTATCAAACACTTAGGTTGCATGACTTAAGGCATGACGTAATCATCAAATTAATAGATCATATCCAACTAAAACTCATGGTTTTAAACTCACATGCTAATATATTTTAATAAAAACACATAAAGATTCCGACTTGGGAATCATAAAACAACAACCACAGAACATAATTAACCCATAGCATGAATATCATAATCTATAGTTTAAAACTTAATTCTTGGGCTTTATGGACGAAAGGATTCCATGAATGAACACCATGCATACCTTAGTACGTGATTCTACAAAGATTTACAGTGGAATTTTCTTAAATTTGAATCCCCAATTGAGAACCCTAACTTGTTCTTGAGAGAATTTTGAGAGAAGTGACTATATTTTGGTTAAATTAGGCTAAATCCTGTATTATAGGCTAATATAGGGGTGAGAAATACCCATTCTTCCCTTAAAATAACTCAAAAATGGGGTAATTACATCTCTTGGGCAATAATATATGCAGCGTACAACTTATCGCATAAGATAAGTTATGCGGCGCACAACTTATTGATAACACTAAACTTACACGTCAATTTAGTGCAAGGCGGTGTCATAAAAAGAAATAGGCTAATCAGGCTCAAAGCAGGGATCAAGGAAGATTCTACATACAAAGACGGTTATTTAGGCTAAAAGTGAGCTAATATTAAAACGGCCTATGATCCTTGCCTAACCCATATCTTTCAACCAAAATAAGACTAACCGGCAAGTTCTGGATTTCAACATACAAGGGGAACTGAGTAAGATCTCACACGCACTTGGCACATAAGTATATCACAAGCTACTACTCATTCAGTTCATGCAGCTATTTAGCAATGATTTTTTCGTCACTAAAACTAATTCCATAGAAAGATACATAGTGGTCACAATCAGATGCAATTCACATAGTTAAATACTCAGTCCATTACAGAGGTGCTCAAAAATCAAAAAAATATGTTAACTACCTAAGGTACTTGTATTTCTCCCAGTCAACTACAACATTTTACTACAAATCACAATACGCCTAAACATGCCGGCTTTACTAGGAACATGACTTCGTGGAAAAGAGGCACGACAACAAATACCCCAAGAGGACATCAGCACTCACAAGTAGTCCCACCCTCAACTTATAATCATACATTGTCCCCAATGCATCAAACTAAAATAAGAGAGTTAGAAGCATACTTTTGGCACCATCGGTGCAAAGATCTAATGTCAATCACATAATACGAATAAAAACAACAAAATACCTTGGGTTGCTTCCCAAGAATCCCCTAATTTAGTGTCGCGGCATGACTAGGTTATCTTAACTACTCAAAATTCATCAAGATACATTAAAAGTGTTTCATACTTTATCCCTCCACTTAGACGATTTGAATTTCACCCCGAACTTAGAGTCCATCTTCTTTCCTCGATCATAGGGGGTGGTACAAAAATTAAGAAGTTGAGTAATGGATTGAGCGTGGTAAACAACTCGGACTTAAAGTGAGATATATTTTTATGTTGCTTATCAAGTGTAAAACAAAGAATATAGGATTCTTGTTCCTCATCTTCACACTTTTCCACTATTTTAGATAATTCCACCGACAAGATATCATCTAAACATAATGTGGAAAAATGCTTCGAGTGAGGACCAACTAATTCTACTTCAAAATTTACACTATCTACTACACACTCACTTTTATTCACCTTCTCAATGTTAGTCTCAAGATCACGATGACTATCGAGTGGTTGTAATTCTTGAGTTTTCTCGTCAAATTGGCTAATGTCCCCCTCATATTCTTCTTTGTTTAGCCACTATAAGTATTGTGGTAGTGATAACTGTTTTAGCTTTTCCCACAGCTGTTCTTGATTCTCTACGATTCATTTTATCAATTTGTTCAGTTGAATCTTGACAGCACGCATATCTTCAGTATGATCACTTTGACCACAAGCCAAACACCAAGTTACAGTAAGTACGGCAGTATCCACATCATATTGTGAAGGTCTCATCCATGCACTTCCAGGTAAATCTGGACAGCAAGCCTCAAAATATGGTCCCCCATAATAATATCTAGAATCATCATCACTCGAAAAACCATTTATCCGGGCTGACATCTAAAGAAAGGTGTGAGAAAAATAAAAATAAAAGAAAAAAACAAAACAAATATTTACAAGTTTAATTCAAGCAAGTAAACTAGAATTTCAAACCAACTCACTACGCCAAATTTTTCCTCGGCAACTACACCATTTTTTATAACACTCAACTTACACGTCAATTTAGTGCAAGGCGGTTGTCGTCAATATATTTGCCCAACTTTTAGAGTTGGAGTCGAATCCATAGGGAACAATGTGAGTGGCGATTAAACTAATTTAAAACTATAGCTACAAGTTGAATTCAAACAACTGGCATGAAAAGGCATAATGGGGGTTTTGGAGATTAGCCAAGAATTTTGGTCAATTTAGTTACAGTGTTCGTAATCAAGAGTTTATGAAAAACCAAAATTATGTTCACTAGGGGTTTTAGTACTTGAAGATGCTACTAGTGGTTCAAGATTCTCACGGTAGGTAGGACAACAAGTTATCTTTATCAAAGTTATGGTTAAATATCTTTCGACCTAATTAAACATTTAATTATCTAATCCTCTCAGACTTAGGGAATTTATATTCACTACCTAAATTTTACCTTAGGTTAAGCAGCCTTGTTACAGTGCTAATTATTAAACGAAAGTTTAGTCTTTCCAAGTCCTAGTTGATAATTCACTTCCCCACTATATTTGATTTCTTTCTCAAGCAAATCAAAGAAGGTATTATCTATTATTTGCAACCAACAAACAATAATTAAAAACATCAGAATTATCAAGAAGTCTTACCGCCTTTCAAATCCTGAACACTCATCACCTTATCAAAACCTAACCCTAGATTCCATAATTCAGGTTAAAGGAATTTACCTGCTTATGACGTAATAATCGAAGCAACTAGATGAATTTAATCTTTGAAAGATAAACTTAACACAAAATGAATAGAAACTAGAGATTCTCCGATTAAATCACAAAGGAAATCCCAAAATAATGATTAAATTCTCTTCAAAATAATTGTTTTTTCAAGCAAAGAAGTTAGAGAGAGAAAATATCAAAGTATCATGTCTCTAAACTCAAGGTTCAGAACTCTCAAGAAAACCCTAAGCAAGGCTTTAAATAGTTCACCCTAATTATGGAAATGAAATAATAAAATTTAGAAATTCCTCATATTAGGTGACACCGTTTGTGATAGCCTATTAGGAGGCTGACGACTTATCATAAATGTCGTCAGCTTCCTCTTTGCTTTGGACACTTGCAGCCTAACATCAAATGGTGGCGCCCTATCAGCTCCTTGACGACATTTGTGACGACATTTGTTTGTCGTCAGCTTCCTCTTTTCTTTGACACTTACTGCCTAACGCTGATGAAAAATGGTGACAACCTATCAGCACCTTGATGACTTATCACAAATGTCGTTAAGTCTCTGCTTCAGTTATCATGTGCTACCTTAGGCTGACGACATTCTTGACGGCTTATCAGATCCTTGACGACCATCACAAAATGTCATCACAACTTTTAACTTAGGCCAATTCTCTGTCTATGGCGACGATGAAGGTTATAGCTTATCACAGGGCTGACGACTTATCACAAATGTCGTTAGCCATACTTTTCCTCTATTTACTTCAGATTTCAGCTCATTTTCTTCCATTCTTGTTGGTTCTCTAACATATTTGCTTCTTCTGCAAAATCAACAATAAAGAAACCAAAAAATAACAAAAGTTACTTAAGACTTTGCAATTATTCTTAGTTAAAAGCCTTAACGTGTTAGCATTAGCTTACACATCAACACCCTCAACTTAAAACAATTGCTTGTCCTCTATCAACTTAGCACAACTAAGAGAATACAAAGCACATTTGCCAGTCAATCATCCATATTATCTCAAAATACTTTCACCATCTCCAAGGCTAGTCAATTCAAGAAAAACTATGTATATTTTTGAAGAACACCAATGCAATACACAGGAATCAAGATACAATATTAATTCCGCTATAACAACCATGCATAGACCTGTATTACACTCTCCAAACAAGTTAGCAACTAGAAACATATCTAGTGTACCCTTACAGTAAATAAATCTCCCTTATCTCATATCAGTAATCATATATGTAACCATGGGGACAATCAAAACACTCACTCTCAGAACGAAGTTCCAACCAATGTATGCCAAGTACCATAGGCTTTCCCTTATTTTCATTACCCAGATCTTTAGATAGGTCAGCTAGGATCACTATAGGTATTCTCTTAGGCTTGTAATGTAGGTTAGGTGATGGTATGATACTCGATGGTATTTAAAGTGACTAAGCTTCCTCGACACTATACTAGATTTTTGGGGTTTCACTCCTTAGCCTTTTCTACTCCTTCCTTTTCTTGATCACACTTATATATGTTGGGTACAAACTTTTCCAGAATGATTTATTATTTTTCATAATTTTTCTTTTTTTTGCTCTTTTCCTCTGCACCCAGCTTTTTATTCTTTTCTTTTATGCTACCTTTCTTCATACTCATTCTATATCATGCACCCTTATGATATCCACCTTCAACTTAGGCCATTTGCCTAAGTCAAGGTGCACAGTGTCCAAGGATGACCAGGGCCAAAACAGGTTCATTATGATATAAATTGGAAAAGTGATAGGTGTCATAAAAAGAAATAGGCTAAAAGTGAAGGTTATTTAGGCTAAAAGTGAGCTAATATCAAAACGGCCGATGATCCTTTCCTAACCCCCTATCCTTCAACCAAGGTAAGACTAACCGGGCAAGTTCTGCATTTCAACATACAACGGGAACTAAGTAAGATCTTAGGTGCACTTGGCACACAAGTATATCACAAGCTACTACTCATTCAGTGTATGCAGCTGTTTAGCAATGAATCCTGTGTCATTAAAACTAATACCATACAAAGATGCATAGTGGTCACTATCTGATGCAATTCACACAGTTAAATACTCAATCCATTAGAGAGGTGCTCAAAAATCACAAGAACATGTTAACTGCCTAAGGTACTTATATTTCTCCTAGCCAACTACAACATTGTACAACAAGTCTCAATATGGCTAAACATGTCGGCTCTACTAGGAACAAGACTCTGGGGAAAAGAGGCACTACAACAAAAA
This sequence comes from Capsicum annuum, assembly GCF_002878395.1. Lineage (NCBI taxonomy): Eukaryota > Viridiplantae > Streptophyta > Magnoliopsida > Solanales > Solanaceae > Capsicum > Capsicum annuum. The sequence continues at coordinate 32,488,935 of NC_061117.1, forward strand.
CCCCAAGAGGACATTAACACCCACAAGTAGTCCCACCCTCAACTTATAATCATATATTGTCCCCAATGCATCAAACTAAAACAAGAGAGTTAGAAGCATACTTTTGGCACCATCAGTGCAAAGATCTAATGTCAATCACATAATACGAATAAAAACAACAAAATACCTTGGTTTGCTTCCCAAGAAGCGCCTAATTTAGTGTCGCGGAATGGCTAGGTTATCTTGATTACTCAAAATTCATCAAGATACCTTACAAGTGCTACATACTTTATCCCTCCACTTAGATAATTTGAATTTCACCCTAACTTAGAGTCCATCTTCTTTCCTCAATCATAGGGGAGTGTTATAAAAATTAAGAAGTCAAGTAATGGATTGAGCGTGGTAAACCACTCTGTCTTAAAGTGGGGTGTATTTTTATGTTTCTTATCAAGTGTAAAATAAAGAATATAGGATTCTTATTCCTCATCTTCACACTCTTCCACTATTTTACATGATTCCACAGCCAAGATATCATCTAAAAATTATGTGGAAAAATCCTTCGAGTGAGTCCCAACTAATTCTACTTCAAAATTTACACTATCTACTACACACTCACTTTTATTCACCTTCTCAATGTCAGTCTCAAGATAAAGATGACAATCGAGTGGTTGTGATTCTTCAGTTTTCTCCTCAAATTGGCTAATGTCCCCGTCATATTCTTCTTTGTTTAGCCACTGTAAACATGGTGGGAGTGGTAACTCTTTTAGCTTTTCCCATAGTTGTTCTTGATTCTCTAAGATTCGTATCATCAATTTATTCACTTGAATAGTGACAGCACACATATCTTTAGTATGATCACTTTGACCATAAGCCAAACATCAAGTTACAGTAAGTACGACAGTATCCATATCATATTGTGAAGAAGGTCCCATCCATGCACTTTCAGGTAAATCTGGACAGCAAGCCTCAAAATATAGTCCCCCACTATAATAACAAGTCACAAGAATTGTCATCACTAAAAAATACCATCTATTCAGGCTGACATCTCAAGAAAGGTGTAAAAAAAAAAATAAAAGAGATTAAAATAAATAAATAAACTAAACAAATATTTACAAGTTTCAATTCAAGAAAGTAAACTAAAATTTCAAACCAACCTAATACACCAAATTGTTACCCGATAACGGCGCCATTTTTGATAATGCTCAACTTACACGTCAATTTAGTGCAAGGCGATCGTCGTCAATATATTTACCCAACTTTTGAAGTTGGGGTCGAATCCACAGGAAATAATGTGAGTGGCGATTAAACTAATTTGAAACTATAGCTACAAGTTGAATTCAAATAACTGGCACGAAAAGATAAAATGGGGGTTTTGGAGATTAGCCATTAATTGTTGGTCACTTTAGTTACCGTGTTCGTAATCAAGAGTTTATCAAAAAATTGAATTATGTTCACTAGGGGTTTTGGTACTTGATAGATGCTACTAGTGGTTCAAGATTATCACGGTTGATAGGACAACAAGTTATCTTTATCAAAGTTATGCTTAAATGTCTATCAACCTAATTAAGCATTTAATTACCCAATTCTCTCGAACCTAAGGAATTTATATTCACTGCACAAATTTTACCTTAGGTTAACCAACCTTGTTACAACGCTGATTATTAAAGGGAAGTATAGTGTTTCCATGTCCCTGTTGATAATTTACTTCCCCACTATATTTGATTTTTTTTCTCAAGCAAATCAAAGTAGGTGTTATCTATCGTTTTCATCTAACAGAAAATAATTAAAACATCATAATTATCAAGAAGCCCTATCGCCTTTCGAATCCTGAACACTCAGCACCTTATCAAGACCTAACCCCAGATCCCATAATTCAGGTTAAAGGAACTTACACACTCATGACATAATAATTGAAGTAACTAGATGAATTCATGCATTGAAAGATAAACTTACCACAAGATGAATAGAAACTAGAGATTCTACAATTAAATAAGTAATTGCTTTTTCAAGCCAAGAAGTTAGAGAGAGAAAATATCAAAGTATTGTGTCTCAAAAATCAAGGTTCAAAACTCTCAAGAAAACCCTAAATAAGGCTTTAAATAGTTCACCCTAATTATGGAAACAAAATAATAAAATTTAGAAATTCCTCAGATTAGGTGATGCCATTTGTGATAGCCTATCAGGAGGCTGATGACTTATAACAAATGTCGTCAGTTTTGTCTTTGCTTTGGACCCTTGCTACCTAATGAAAAATGATGATGCCCTATCAGATCCTTGACGACTTATCACAAATATCGTCAGCTTCCTCTTTGCTTTGGACACTTGCTGCCTAATGCTGACGACAAACGATGACGCCCTATCAGCTCTTTGATGACTTATCACAAATGTCATCAAGTCTCTACTTCAATTCTCATGAGTTGCCTTAGGCTGACGCCATTCTTGATGGCTTATCAGATCCTTGATGACCTATCATAGAAACTTATCACACCTTTCAACTTAGGCTAATTCTCTGTCTATGGCTGATGATGAAGCTGATAGCTAATCACAGGGCTGATGACTTATCACAAATGTCATCACCCACACTTTACCTCTATTTACTTTAAATTGCAGCTCATTTTCTTCCAATCTTGTTGGTTCTCTAATATATTAGCTTCTTTTGCAAAATCAAACATAAAGCAATCCAAAAATGACAAAATTTTCTTAAGACTTTGAAATTATTCTTAGTTAAAAGCCTCAAATATGTTAGCATTAGCTCACACATCACTTATCGCCTAAGTTGGGTTGTGCATCACACAACTTATGGTATAAGTTAGGTTGTGTGTCGTACAACTTATGGCATAACCGTTCCAGTAGTCTTAGACAATTTGTTAGACAACGCACTCTAATTTGCAAAGCCATAACTTCTTGCTTGGGTGTCATAATTTGGTAAAATTGGTATCATTGGAAAGCTAATCTGGTTCTCTACAATTTGGTGGGTCTAAATCTTCTAAAATAGCACATATACAACAAGTTATACTCATTAAAAGATGAATCTTTCAAAATCAAACACTAAAACTTGAATAATTCAAAATCTCTTAGCTTGCCTTACTCTAAGTGATTCTTATGAACACGCTTAACACATCATACGCTTTCTTCTAACTAGGATACTCATTGTAAGTCATGTACTCAAATATGAATCATAAGATAGGAGGTTTCATACGTAGGAACAATGGTTCATTTTCTAGCTTAGAAATATATACGGTATTACAATATCTCCCCTTTGGGAACATTCGTCCTCGAATGGGACTGACTAGACTGAGAATACTGGTGTACTAGACTTACTTAAGGGGCGTGAACACCTGAAACATAACTATATGACTGGAACTACTAGTATATTGAAATTTCATACTGCATATATATGTTTGATGCATGGATATCTGACTGAGTTGTTTCTCATGAAAGCATGATTGAAATTATTGATAAGCTGAGCTTTTTTACCAAACATGTATGTCTAATGAATGAATACTTGACCGAACTGACTCTTAAATGCTTGACTGAACATACAAGGGAAATTAATACCAAGGTTATAATAGGGATCTGAACATGACCTGAATACCAAGCTTGTAACTGAAATTTGGATATGGACCTAGAAAGCTTAAGGAGAACTATTATCTTGATCTGAGTATGAGTTAGTGGAGAAGAGGTGAGGATACTTGGTTCACATATCTACTTCTGCTTCCCAATTAGCTCCCTCAATGGACTGATTCCACCAAAGAACTTTGACTAGAGGAACTTCTTTGTTCCTCAGTCTGCGAGTCTGATAGTCTAAGATTTCGACTGGAATCTCTTCATAAGGGAGGATGTTCTAAACATCTATGCTCTGAATAGGGACTACAACTATTGGGTTACCTATGCACTTCTTGAGCAAAGAGACATGGAAGACTGGATGAACTGTGGCTAGATATAAAGGTTACTCGAGCTAATAAGCTACCATGCCGAAACGAATGAGAATTTTGAAGAGACCGACATATTGGGGAATGAGCTTTCCCTTCTTGCCAAACCATTTCATTCCCTTCATTGGAGAGATCTTTAGATAGACATAATCACTAATCTCAAACTCGAGATCCTTTCTACACACATCTGCATAAGACTTTTGGCAGCTCTGAGCAGCCCGGAGTCTTTCTTTGATCAACTGGACTTTTTCTAAGGAATCAAATACTAAGTCAGGCCCTAAAACTAAGGCCTCACTAACTTCAAACCAACCGACTAGAGATCTACATATCCGACCATAGAGAGCTTCGAATGGATCCATCCGAATACTGGAATGATAGTTGTTGTTGTATGCAAACTCAATCAAAGGCAAGTGATCATCCCAACTACCATTAAAATCAATTGCACACGCCCTTAGCATATTTTCTAAAGTCTGAATGGTCCTTTCTGCTTGACCATATGTTTGAGGATGAAAGGTTGTACGGAGATGAACTTGGGTACCAAAACCTTTTTGGAAATTTTTCCAAAAATGAGAGGTGAACTGGGTACCTCTGTCTGGGATAATGATAATGGAACACCGTGAAATCTGACCAACTCACTAATGTAGAGTTTGGCGTAATCCTCGACTGAATAAAAGGTATGGAAGGGAAGGAAATGATTTAATTTGGTTATCCTATCTACAATGATCCAAACTGAATCATGCTGATGACGAGTACGAGGTAAACCCATCACAAAGTCCATGTTCACTTCTTCTGACTTCCAAGTAGGAATAGTGAAATCCTTTATTAAACCACTAGGCTTTTGATATTTTATCTTAACCTGCTAACATGTAGAGCACTTAACCCCAAACTCTGCGACATCTTTTTTCATCCTACTCCACCAATAGATCTCCCGCAAGTCATGGTATATCTTAGTGGACCCTAGATGAATATAGTATCGCGCACCATGTGCCTCTACAAGAATTTGTTACCTTAATTCATCTATACCTGGCACACAAAGACAGCCTTGACAATGCAAAAAACCATCTCCCCCTTAGGATAAAACCTCTACTTTGTGGTCCTTGACTGGCTATTTCAACTTGTAAAGGCTGGGATCTCTATCCTGCTTTTGATTCACCTCAGAAACTATAGATGATTCTGAACTACTCTTTAACTATATATCACTCTTCTTACTGTCCTCAACATGAGCAAAACTACCCATAGACAGTCAACTAAGAGCGTCGGCCACTACGTTGGCCTTGCCCGGATGGTAAAGGACACTCATGTCATAATCTTTCAAGAGCTCTAACCACCTCCGCTAAAGAAGATTGATATCTTTCTGGGAAAAGACATATTGAAGTCTCTTATGATTTATGAAAACATCTACATGAACTCTATATAGATAATGCCTCCAAATCCTTAAGGCAAATACTACGACTGCTAACTCAAGATCATAAGTCGGATAATTTTTTTCATGGGGTTTAAGTTGTCTGAAGGAATCAGCTATGACCTCACCATGATGTATGAGTACACAACCCAAACCTACTATGGATGCATCATAATACACTACGAACCCATCTGAACAATTTGGATGATCCAAAACTGGAGCTGAGGTCAGTCAAGTCTTCAACTCCTGAAAACTCATCTCGCAAGGATCTGACCACTGAAACTTGACTTTCTTCTGAGTCAATTTGAACATTGGGGATGCAAGAGAAGAATATCCCTCAAAAAACTTTCTGTAATATCCAACCAAACCCAATAAACTCCTGATATCTGATTGAGAGACAGGTCTGGGCCAGTTTCTTACTACTTCGATCATTTGAGAATCAACCCTAATGCCATCACTGAAAATGAAATGACCAAGGAATGCTACTGACCTAAGCCAAAACTCGCACTTTATAAATTTGGTGAACAGTTGATGATCTCTGAGAGTCTGAAGCATGATTCTAAGATGGTCTGCATAATCATGCCCACTACGGGAATAGAATAGAATATCATCTATGAAAACTATAATAAACATGTCCAAGTACTATTTGAACACACTATTTATCAAGTCCATGAAAGTTCTTGGGGCATTGGTAAGACCAAAGGACATGACTAGGAATTCAAAGTGACCATACCGAGTATGGAAGGCTATTTTTGGAATGTCACATTCTCTGACTCTGAGATGGTGATAGCCTGATCTGAGGTATATTTTTGAGAAATAACTGGCACCTTAAAGTTGGTCAAATATTTTGTCAATTCGGGGAAGTGGATACTAGTTCTTGACCATGACTTTATTGAGCTGACGGTAATCAATGCACATTCTGAGAGAACCGTCTTTCTTGCGCACAAATAAGATTGGTGCACTCCACAGGGATTTACTAGGTCTGATGAATCCCTTATCAAAGAGATCCTTCAACTGCTCTTTCAATTTTTTGAGTTCTGTTGTTGTCATTCTATATGGAAGAATAGATATAGGCTGAGTATCTTGAAGAAGATCAATGCCGAAGTTTATTTCCCTTTCAGGAGAAATTCCTAGAAGATCTTCGGGAAAAATATTTGAATATTCATTCACGACTGGATCTGATTCAAGATTGGGAGTCTTGGAGCTAGATCCTTTAACATGAACAAGATGATAAACACATCCTTTAGATATCATTTTCCTTGCCCGAAGGTAGGAAACAAGCTGACCTCTTAAAGCTGAAGTACTACCCCTCTATTCTAGGAAAGGTTCATTCAGAAACTGGAACTAGACAACCCTATTTCTATAGTAGACTGTGGCATAGAAGTAATGAAGCCAATCCAGAATAAGAACGACATCAAAATCAGCCATCTCTAATTCTACTAAGTCTGCTGAGGTGACTTTCTAAAATATTAAAATTGGACAGTTCTTATATACCCATCGGGCTATGATAGTTTTTCCCACTAGGATAGAGACTGAAAAGAGCTCTATTAGAATTTCAGGACTGACTCCAAAATCAACTGCTATGTAATGAGTAATGAAAGACAAGGAAGCTCCTGGATCTAGCAAACCATAAACATGCAAGTGAAAGAACTATAAGGTACCAGTAACCATATCAGGATAATTTTCCTGATCTTTCTGAGATTGGAGAGCATAAAGTCTATTTAGGCGTTACCCACTAGTAGTTCTAGAAGTGGTACCCTGCTGATTTGGGCAGCCAGACTAGGCTGAGAAATAGTTCTGCTGACCCTGATAACCTGACTAGGGACAATCCCTGACTCTGTGGACTGTCTTGCCACATTCAAAACAAACATAAATATTAGCTCTACAAACACCCTTGTGGTTCTTACCATAAGTCTTACAAAGAGGATTAGTTTGGTCATTGATGACACTGCCTTGAGACTTAGATCCTGGAGCCCTATCTCTATTGTCGTCTCTGAATTTTCGCACTGGAGCAATAGATGAAGAAGGAGATGGAATGGATGACTTAGGATGGAATTACGATTGATTCGCTCCTTCTGATTTAGGCTGAGAAAATTTGAAACTACCTTTCCTTGCTCTATTATTCTACTTCTCCCTCATCTTAATCTTTTGCTCTTCTATCTATTGAGCATGGGTCATAAGCGTAGTTATGTTTTTGTCATTATTCAATATCGTAGACCTGCACTCATTGACCACACTATCATTTACCCCGAAAACAAACTTACTTATCTTGGCCCTACTATCTGCCACTACATGGGGACCATATCTAGTTAATTGAGTAAACTTAAGGGAATACTATTTCACCATTATTTTGCCCTTCCTAAGTTTGATAAATTTTAATTCCTTAGCTTCTCATCTCTTAGGGAAAGAATCTATCTAAGAATGCGGTGACAAACTCCTACCACTCTATGGATCTTGCATTAACTGACCTCTCTGACTTCTACTGCTTTAACCAAGTATGAGTAACATCCTACAACTGATATGCAACTAGCTCCACACTATCACTAGAAGTAATCCTCTTGATGTTCGTAACCTTATGAACTTGATCAAGAAATTCTTGAGGGTCCTCAACTGCCTTAGACCCAAAAAAAGGATAGAGGATTCATTCGGGTGAAATTTCGAATCCTGGCTATAGCTGAATTGACCACTAGGTTGGCCAAAACAATAACTAGTCATTTATTCTAAGCAATAACTTACTGGGCAAGAGTAGTGAATGCAGCTCTGGACTCTTCATGAAAGACATATTTTCCTAAAGGATCTTCGAGCTGAGAGGCTGACTAATTTCTAGTTCTCTTCTTAGGAGACATGTTTTGTAAACAGAAGAGAAAAAGATTTGACTGAGATATTAACTTGAGATTATGATCACTGGCACGATATGAATATTGAAAGAGGGAAACTGTTCCTAAAACAAATTATAGCCTCCTGCACATAAATGTGTCATGCAACACACCCATGTACAAGACTCTACTAGACATGGCTTTCAGACTTTCTAGGATACTATTGAACCTTAGGCTTTGATACCAAGTTTGTAACTTCCCAAATCTGGTACCCGGAATGCTACACGGTGCTCATGGTCCCGAAGGACCACAAGCTAACCCATGACTAATATATGTACCTGACCACTATGTAATATATTATATAAATGCAGAAATAAATGCTGAAATGCCATAAGGTTCATAAAACATAACATCTAAAAGTACGGTATATCAATACTAAAACAAACTGAAACAAAACTGTCTGAATATACTGTTGTCTAAAAAGCCTTTAAAACTAAACTATTTGAATAAAGAGTTAACGGGACATGTCCCCAACTAACTCCAATTACTAAAATAAACTATGTAATAAAGAAATAAAGTAATAATCATATCCTAGAAGTATGAGGACTTTCTACTAATTCTGGCTGCTTAAATTGGAATACTACTTATGCTCTGGAGCTCGTGGTTCTGAACCTATGGTATAGAATAATACACCATAGTGAAAATACATTAGTATGATTAAATGTACTAGTATGCATGTGAGGTACTATGAATGCAAAGGGTTCAAATACATGATTAATGCTAACTGACTGTATAACATGAACGTGAGAATACATACTTGAATAAGTGCCTGTAAGTGAATTCATAATGGTACTAAATACTGAGTCTAATTACTGATAACATGAGTTACGGATAACTAATATAACTGATACTGAGCGAATATATCTAACAATCTACGTTCAGATAAAACTAGATGAGTTTCATACAGTACTGAGTTGACTGTATCTGACAGTCCTAAAATATAAAGAACTATCTGAGTTATTTTATTGAGACTAAGATTATGGGAAGTAGTCATCAAACTGACATGCCCCAAATAATGCATTATGGCTAAGTTGGGGTCCAATCTGTAACCCTAATTGGAAGGGTGTCAATATCGATCCACTGGTAAAGACAATCTATGAGTGACCCTCATCTGGCAGTGTCCCTAAAAAAGAATGGTGGGACCCTCATCTAACAGTGTTTATCCACCTCATAAACCCTCATCTATTAATGTTAATGTCTCAAACTATGCTGGCTACATAGTTCTGGAACAAAAGGATTGCTTTTAAGGATCACACCCTCAACTGTCAGTGTGTGTCCTCATCCGTAGTTCACTCGGTACTAAATCCTACTCCCATCTGAATAGACACTGAACATAATTAACTGAACTGAACTGGAATAAGTTTATTGAGTTCCATTGACTGGTGGGATACTACTGAGATTATTGAATTACTGAGCTTTCTGAGATTACTAGGATTTCTGAGTTTACTGAGTTTTCCTTAGTCACATGACTGACTGAATTCTACTGAACATGGCTTGACTGAGGATATCATAAAAACATGAAACTGACTCTAGGAATATATCTAAATCATTGGGTACAAGTATCCCCAAGACTCGCTAGAAGGAAACTGACAAGGCATAACATTCTTGAATACATGACCAACATTAATGATCCATAGTACAATAAGTTGGGGATTTCATGAAATACATGGTTATCATAATCTTGTACATGGTAGGAATGCATATACTCAAAGTCAAAATTTAATACTCTAACATCATGATCATTCCAACAAACATCTACATTGCACATCAATAGCATGGGAATCATTTGAACATAAGTGTAAAATATAAATCCACCACATAAATCACAATTGGGGTATATTACATAATTTCTAGTCTCTTATGCATTTTATCAAACACTTAGGTTGCATCACTTAAGGCATGGAATAATCATCAATTAACATATCATATCCAACTAAAATTCATGGTTTTCAATGCACATGCTAAAATATTTTCATAAAAACACATAAATATTCTGACTTGGGAATCTTACAATAACAGCCACATAGACATAATTAAATCATAGCATGAATATCATAATCTATAGTTTAAAACTTTATTCTTGGGCTTGATAGAAGAAAGGAATCCATGAATGAACACTATGCATACCTTAGTACGTGATTCTATGAAGATTTACGGTGGAATTTTCTTGAATTTGAATCCCCAATTGAGAATCCTAACTTGATATTGAGAGAATTTTGAGAGAAGTGACTATATTTTTGTTGAATTGGGGCTAAATAACTGTCCTTAAAATTACTCAAAAATGGGGTGTTTATGTCACTTGGGCTACAATATATGCGGCACACAACTTATCGCATAAGCTAGGTTGTGCGGCGCACAACTTAGCAGCTAAGTTAGGTTGTGCATTGTACAACTTATGGAATAACCATTCCAGTAGCCTTAGATGATTTGTTAGGAGATGCTCTCCACTTTGCAAAGCCATAACTTCTTGCTCGGGTGTTAGATTTTGGTAAAATTGGTATCGTTGGAAAGCTAATTCGATTCTCAACAATTTGGTGGGTATAAATCTTCCAAAATACAATATATACATCAAATATGACTCTTTCAAAATTAAATACTAAAACTTCATGATTCAAATGCTCTTAGCTTGCCTTACTCTAAGTGATTCTTATGAACACGCTTAACACATCATAAGGTCTCTTATTACTAGGATACTCATTATAAGTCATGTACTCAAATATGAATCATATGATAGGAGGTTTCATACGTAGGAACAATAGTTTATTTTCTAGCTTAGAAATATACGGGTTATGACAATTATTTTCTTTCAAATCCTCCTTAAGAAGAAAGGATATGGAAGTTACTACTAATAAATGTTGTATGGTTTCCTTTTCCCAGTCATCACAATAGGAATTTCTGAAATGATTTGCATCTTTATTCTTCTAAGATTGCCGTCTGTGCCAATTCTTTTCTTCCAAATCCTCCATAGGATGAATGAAATATTAAAAGGAACATCTTTTATCCAAATGTTCTTTATCTAAACAAGCTTCTCCTTTATGTGCCATAGGTTTTGATATTGTAAACTCTCATTTTTTATTCTCCACCCACCAAGATTTATCAATTTTCCTACTTACCTTATTAGGACTAATGTTTTTCACAATGTGGTGAGTTATATTTGATGAGATACATCCCTACATTTTTTCTACGATTCATGCTCCATAATTTATGAACCCATTTACTTCTAGTCTATGTTACCCAGCCAATTCTCCTTCTATAATGTATTTTTCAGCTTTTTAGTTATTAAACTAAAAAGTTAAATTTACCACGACATATCATGCACCACCTCATCCCTTATTATTAGCATTTTCCTTCAGAAATGTGATGTTCGTGATTTATTAGTGATCAAAGGATGGAATTATTTGCAATACTTATTCCACATGTAATTACTCCGATAGGAAGAGGTGAATAGTTTGAAAGTCTATCATAATTTAGCAAATATTCCATAACAACATCATCTAGAGATCTAAGACTGAGACCCCTTCCTTCTTAGGATAACACATCTCCTTAGATACCACACAATGCTTACCTTTGAGACTTTCATAACACTAATTTCTTTAAAACAAAAAGATCTTAGGTAACTATTCAATGAATTTTTTTTCTTTGGGGGGGGGGGGGGGGGTTGATCAAGCACAAGGAGCATCAAAAGCACAAAGTATGGTCTAAGGGTCAAGTCCTTGGAATTAGAGAGCAATTGAAGACTTTTTGGAGTATTTTGATGCCTTGGTCAAGAAAAGGAAGGAAGGGAACTTATACACTCAAGAGGCACCCCAAGTGAATGCCATTGAAGTCATTATGCACTCCAAAACAACACTCAAGAGGCGTCCCAAATTTCCTCCCTCATTAAAGACATTTTTGTCCATTAAATGTAATAGTATAAATAGACCATTTTACTTCTCTTTTCATTATACTTTTATAAAAGTGGATATTACTCTTATATTGTAGTTTTTAGTCTCTATTTTTAGCTCTTAGAATCAGAAAATTGGTCCAAGAACATTTTAAATTAGGGTTTCACTTGTTTTGGATAATTTGGCAAGAAAGGTGTACTTGAGGAAGAGTGTTTCCTTTGGGTCACCTAAGAGGAAGGTTTCAAATCTTATTTGTGAGGTGTATTGAAGATTTTGAAATATCTTCTAGTGCTAATCATTGAATAAGAGAAAGTGTTTTTCTATCTATCCTTTAATTTCAAGCATTCTTCTTCATCTCCATTCTATGTGGTGTTTTCTCTTTATTTGGTTGCTGGAATTTGCATCTTAGTAACCAATTTCGTGTGTTTTTTAGTATTTAGACTATCATTTTGTATCAAAGCCTTGATTAGGATTGTTCCAATATCCCTAAATCTTGGTTTTAGTGTTCTTATTAAGAAAATCGCACAAAAAGAGTCCAAAAATCCGAAAATCTCAAAAAACAAAATTGTGTTGTCTTGTTGTTTGTTGTAGATACAAAATTTCCAAGTTAGATCTACAAGTTTTTATTGTGTTTTGATAGTTTCTAATGTTAGATTCTTGTTCTCTAACACTAAAAGTGTCTAGATCTACTTTTAGAGTGAAGTTTGGTTGAATTTGAGCTTGATCCACCATTGTTGTGCTTTGTTTGAAGCTTTTGAGGTGGGATCTCATTTTTAGTCATCTTGTTTGTGGAATTTTGTGGATGATTTTATGTTGGTTGTGTTTGTCTTGGCCTAAGGAACCTAGATCTAAAAGAAAATTCAGATTTGGAGTTCATTTGCTTGTTGGTCAAACTTCGTCAACACTTGAATATTAATCTTGTTAATCCATGATCTTCATATCTTAGTGAAGAAGAATATTCAAAGTGTCTTTTTGATCCAAAATAAGGGAAGAAAGAGAGTGTGCTTGTTGTTAGTCCAAGAATATTCCCTAGTATATTCCTAATCCATCCAAAAGAAGGGCGGGAGGGGGGGGGGACCAAAGGACAAATCAAGTACACTTGTAATTAATTAGGGGGGCCATTTCATTTTAATTTCATTTAGAGTCTTGAAAGGGCTACAAATTGTTTACTTACCACCTCAAATCTGAAAATTCTTCTTCCCAAAGTTGATACTTGACCGAAACATGGGATTGGGAAATGAAAAAATTCAAAAAAGAGACAACCAACCACGTAGTGCTACGTCATCCCATGTGATCAACCAAATTCATCTCTAAAATTAGATTTTTCTTAGTTTCTCTTTTTTATTCTAGTTCCTTGGGTGTTAAATTCTATCACTAATTAGAAAACTAGTAACTACCTACTAGGTTGAGAATTAGTCTTGGGTTCGTTTGTATCGTGTCTTCGATTTTTTGTGTGCTTTTTTGTTTTTAAGTCATAGTATTTTATTGGTTCAAGTCCGTGCATCACTTTATTTGAGTCATTTCAAACAAAGATCAATTTTGATCCAAAGCTTCTCACCTCTCAAGTAACTTGCCAAGTATTGTCAATTCTCCAACACTTGTGAAGCCAAGTGTGAGGTGAGGTTGAGTGTGAGTAAAGTGAGGCTTTTGAACTAATTTGTTTGTTCGTTTTTTAGATTGTGTTTCTTGCTATTTTTTTTGTTCTTTTAGGTACACTTACCATGGAATCAAAAGGTACTACTTCCCAACCTTTGGGAAATGATCCTATTGGAGCCTTGATAGCTCGGTTTGAGGCCTTTTCCCGAGAAATAAAGAATGATAATGATGCCTTAAAAAGTAATGTGGATTCTATGAGGGGTGAAATAGTATCCTTGAAGGGTGGTGTGATTAGATTGAAAGCGAGGGTTGATAGATTATATCCACCAAACCCTCCACAAAATGTAAACCACCAAGTCCTAAATCCACTTTACCAAAGACCTCACACTCTAAAAAATTCCATGCCACAAATCAATATACATCACCAAGGTAATCCAATACCTCCTCCCCAAGATCCATTAAACAAAAATCACCCCATACAACTAAGAGAAGAGATGGTGATAGAATCGAAGGGTGATAAGGTTGATTTTCAAGATGGAAAAAAGCTTGATGTTGAGATACAAGAAGAGTGTGAATAAAAGAAGGAAAAGAAAACGGAAGTCGCACGTAGTGAGGTTAAGAAGGAAAAAAATTGCTTGATTGTGGGTTTTGTCCACAAAGAACCTTTGTCACTACCTAACTCAAAAGCTAGCATTTTGCCTAGATTTGATTCTTCTTATGTGCAGGTACTATAAGAAATGATAATCAAGAAGGATCCAAAGGGAGTTACACATGAAAGCATGAGAAATGAACTAGAGGCTCAATTGACCAAGAGCGCCAAAAAAGTGGGTTGCACAAGCCTTACCTGAGGTGACTTTGCTATCCTCAGCACTTCTTTGAACTTGAAATATTGTGATTTAGTGTCTAATGAAGTAGTTTTGGGTTTGCAAGTGCATAGCTCTTTCCTTAGTAACTCTTTTGTTGTGAATAATGATCAACTTTCTCTTAAAACTAATTCACTACTTGAGCATGAGAATGGTAGGTTTGAGAATTTCCTAGTTAGTGATGATGCTTGTATTGATGATCTTGGTATTGAACATGGCCGTTTGAACTTGTGCAATGAAATACATGATATTAGTCTTGTTTATAGTGGCCTTGTGTATGTCAAAGTGGTTCATAATGTATTGAATGATTGCGAACTTTGTAACCTAGTGAAAGGAATGGACCATCTAGACTTAAACCTTTATCATTTGCTCCCATTTGACCCCGACATACTCTTGAGATGTGAAGGTTATAGTTACTTGTCGTCCTCACTTATTCTTGATATTGAGGCTATTCATATCTTTGGTACCCTTTATGCTAAACTTTTTATGTTAAACACCAAGGATATGTGGATGTATGTTAAGTGTGAGCAACCATGGGTTGATGATATAAGTGAGGAACTAATGCTAACACTCCTACCAAGGAGATTTTATATTTTGTTTTTGCTCTCTCTTTGGTTTTGCAAGATCTCAATCTGAGGACAAATTCCTTCAAGATGGAGAGGATGATACAAGCACAAGGAGATTCAAAAGAACAAAGTATGGTCTAAGGGTTAAGTCTTTGGAATTAGCAAGCAATTGAAGACTTTCGGAGTATTTTGAAGCCTTGGTCAAGAGAAGGAAGGAATGGAACTTATACACTGAAGAGGCACCCCAAGTGAAGGGTATTGAAGTCATTATGCACTCCAAAACAACACTCAAGAGGTGCCCCAAATTCCCTCCCTCATTAAAGGCATTTTTGTCCATTAAATGTAATAGTATAAATAGACCATTTTACTTCTCTTTTCATTAGACTTTGATGAAACTGGATATTACTCTTATATTGTAGTTTTTAGTCTCTAGTTTTAGCTCTTAGAATCTGAAAATTGGTCCAACAACATTTGAAGTTAGGGTTTCACTTGTTTTGGATAATTTGGCAAGAAAGGTGTACTTGAGGAAGAGTGTTTCCTTTGGGTCACCTAAGAGGAAGGTTTGAACACTTATTTGTGAGGTGTGTTGAATATTTTGAAACATCTTCGAGTGTTAATTATTGGATAGGAGTAAAGGCCTTTCTATCTATCCTTTAATTTCAAGCATTCTTCTTCTTCATCTCCATTCTATGTGTTGTTTTCTCTTTAGTTGGTTGCTGGAATTTGTATCTTAGTAGCCAATTTCGTGTGTTTGGTTGTCTTTAGGCTATTAGGGGGTATGGGTATTCTTTGCATAATGAAGGTACACTGTATTTATTATAAAACATGACTGGTGATATATATTTACGTGCAAAGGAAAGTAACTTATTTTCTAAGACAATAACTTCTTGCTATTTTCCTTAATGAATACTTAAAATATCATATGTTGTTTCTTTCATAAAAAATTGGATAAGCCAAACACTAATCTTTTTCTCTCCTTCATTTATTTATCATATTTTTTATTTATCTTTAAATATTTATTTTCATCACTCATTTGTAATTACCTAGTCAATTATTATTCTTAATAATCATAACTCTCATGCTTTTCGTATTTATAACCTCTTTTAGTCTTTATATTTAAAACGTCCAAGTATAAAAAAAAATTAAGAAAATTTTTAGTATTCCTACAATTTTATCAACATAAATTTAACCTTTTTTGTTTTATGAAACCTCTACACCTTTCCTCAAATATGAAAAGTAAACACCCAAATAAGTCATTAATGTTCAACATATATATGATATATACATATATACATATATATATATATATGTATATATATACACACATAATATTATTTTTAATTTCAAACATTTATGAGCTCTATAATTATCTGCTGAAGAGGTTATAATGAACCCTAACCCTATATTCAAGATAAAAAATTCAATTTCTAAATACAGAATTGCTCTAAATCTTTAGTAGAGTGTTGTTTATTAACTCCAAAGACTAAAATGTGAAAAACACATCCTAATTTCAAGCAGAAAACTCACTTTAGATTTTTTTTCACGTTTAAATCTTTTAAATTTAGCTATCAAAATTTCAAAGTCTGTAGTGGTTTCAAGTAATAGTCTCTAGTGGGTTTTAGTAATCATCCATATTACACCTCAAAGCAAAGTATAAAGCGGTGTTGATCAAATATATAACCCAACTAGGTTGGGATCGATCCCATCGGGAATAGGACAAAATTTAAATATAATATGTCTATCTGGGCAGTCAATAAAAATATCCAACAATAAGGGGGGATTTGTAAATCAATAATTCAATAAAAATAATTGTGGACTTTATTGGATTTGGAGTCAATAAGAAAGCAGTAGGACTTTGTTCCAAAATTTGTTAACTTCATAGATTCTTCTCACTTAGTGAACTCTTGTGGTGCTTGTCATCCTGGTTAAACTCCTAAACTTAACGCACTTTCTTAAAAAACTATCCTCAAGTAAGTATTCTTTTTTCCTAAGTATTGAAATTTTGTCCCTCATCATGGATTTCTGCAATAGCTCTCTCGGATTATCGACTCAAGCTAGCAATTGAAGATTATCTTTAATGCGTTGTTGATTGTTTAATTTTCCAATACTCTATCTTTAATTTCATCACGAGTGAAGATAATGGCAAGGTCTAACATTTGCATTTGTTAAAAATCAATCACTGTTAAAGATTGAAAAGAGATCCCAGACTTAAAAAATTCAGCGAAGTGTTTATACTTAGAATTATTTTATCCTTCATAAGTTGGAGATCCAATTCTATGACCCTTATGACCTTAAAATGTCAATCCATAGATTAAATCATCATCAGGTGAGTCAATAGGTCACTCTGGGTGAGTTTTGGATTTTTTGAACCTCATTTGAATCATATTCAAGTGACCAAAATAGTGGGTCGACGTGGTCTCGATGTATCACGTCATCCATCGCATCGACGAATAATTTTTTCCCATCTTATAGTGCAATTCCAGTGAACCAACGTGAAATTGATGTGGCACATTGGCCATCACATTGATACCATTGACGTGGTACATTTGTATGCACATCATTGGGCATGCTTTTCAGTCATTAAAACTCCGCATCCAGAGGGGCAATTAGGTCATTTTCCACCAATATTCAGCCCCCAAAACTTGAGACTAAATCAGTCCTAGGGAAAAAACACTCACTTTCTCTTAAATTTCTATCAATAGCAAACTTTAGGGCTTTTGATGTCAAATTTAGACTTCAAGAAATCACCATCAATCTTCATGAATTTAAGCATCAAGGTTTGTTAGGTGTTCATCAAAGGGTTTTCTTCCACCTTTGGAGTTCAAGAACCTTTTTTATATTACAAGTTTGCTTCTTTCATAGAATTCATGCTGAATGTGATTGTATTCATGATTATGATTTAGTTGGGTTTATAATCCATGATTGATTGTAAGTTTCTTAAGAAACAAATAGCATGTGTGTATGTTGTTAATGGTTTCAAGTAAAAAGCCCATGAAATTGTAAGTTAAGACTGGTAATCATGATGCGTACATGTTGTTTATTATTAAGTGCATAGATTGTGCTCTCCAAGTGTTTGATGGATTGTTCATATGCGAGAGTAATGAAATAATATCATGTTAGCATGTATACAAGTTCATTCCATGAAAGTGTTTGTTAAAATGCCTCAATGAATGAATGGTGGCAAAATAACTAGTTTTCATGCTTTCAAGATTGTGCTATGTTTTACAATTTATGCCATCGAGTCCTGGGGGTATTTAATACCTGATAATATAAGTGTTTACCTAGATTTAAAGTAGTTTCAGAATAGTATAAGTAATGTCACATCTAGTAGTACTCAGACAGTTATAGAACTCAGTGTATTTAATTAGTTAACAAAATTCGGCGTACTCAGACAGTCAGTAGAACTCAGTGAACTCAATTCAGTTTAGTTAGACAGTACAATCAGTAATAGTTTAGTCAAGCCTAGTACAGTCTAGAAATTAGTTCAGTGTCTATTCAGATGAGAGTAGGAATCAGCATCGAGTGAACCCAGGGATGGGAGCATTCCTATCAGTAAACGGTTTGACTCTTAGTAGCAATCCCTGCGTTATGGAACTACATAGCTAGCACAGGTTGAGATGTCTTCCTGCCAGTCTAGGGTTGATACATCTCGTACGAGTTTTCCTACCAGCGAGGGTTGACGAAAGATCTTCGTATCAGGGAGGACTAACTTATACCCATTGTTAGTATCCCTTGGCAAGGTGCTAACACCCTTCCAAATGGGGTCACAGGTTGGACCCCAACTCAATGTTGGACCCCAACTCAATCATACTCGGGGTATGTTGGTTAGATGAACATTCCTACAGTTTTAGTTTCAAACTCAGTATAAAATGTTAGTTCAGTTTTAGAATTAGGACTGTCATATACAGTCACCCAGCTCAGTATAGAACTCAGTTCAGTTCTACCAAATTAGGATTGTTAAAAATAATCACTAAGTTAATAGTAATACAGTATCAGTAAAATCAGATAGCAGTTATTCAATTGTTAGAACTCATTATCAAGTGTTATTAGAATCTCAGTAACAGTACACGTTATGTGCATAGCATTACATAATTAGTATCTACAGCAGTTTTAGATATACATGTAAACTCATTCAGTTATATTCATGCCATTTAGTCAGTTACTGTTTATGCATATGAACCCATGCATTCAGCCTTACCTCACCTAGCATACTAGTATATTCAAAGTACTGATACATATGATTTATTTTCGCTATGATATATATTATTGGTTCAGACACACAGGCTCCTGACCGCACTTAGCATCCTAAACTATCAGCAGCAGACTTACTGGTGAGTCCTTATAGTTCGAGGACAAAGTCATTATTTCAACAATTTTAGTATATTTTCAGTAGTCGGAGTTAGTTGTGGACTTGTCCCATCAACTCCACCTTCAGACAGTTAGAGGCTTTCAAGGCAGATGTTCAGTTTTCAATATTGAGTTTCAGTATTTAGTATTTTGATTTTAGTTTTGAACCTTATGGAAAATTTTCACCAAATTTCCACATTATATAGGATTATTATTCAGTGATTGTATCTGGTACCAGTCAAAGATTAGCTTGTGGTCCTTTGGGATTATGAGCACCGTATGACGTCAGGGGTGCAGAATCAGGGCATTACAAACTTAATATCAGAACCTAAGGTTCAATGGAGTCCTAGGAAGTCTAAAAGTCACGTCTAGTAGAGTCTTGTGCATGGGTGTGTAGCACACCACACTTATGGACAAAAGGCTATGAGTTATTTTAGGAAAAGTTTCCCTTCTCTCAGTATTAATATCATGCGAGTAAGAATGAGTTCATGTTACAAACTCATTCTAATCATTTTCATACTTTCGTGTAAAGAACATGCCTCCCAAAAAGAACAACGGAAGAAGAACAGGAAATCAGTCAGTACCTCCCCCTATCCAGCTGGATCCCCTGGACGATCATGTGTTCCACGGCACTTTCACCACTCTAGCTTATTTTGTGATAGCCCAAAATGAACACTCATCTACCATTTTGGCCAACCTAGTGGTAAATACTACTGCACCTAGGATTTGGGACTTCACCCAAATGAACCCTCCAACCTTTACCGTGTCTAATTCAGATGAGGACCCATATGAATTCCTTTATCAGGTGTAAAAAGTCACATATATTATATGGATGACTGTGAGTGAGAGTGCGGAGTTATCTGCATATTAGTTATAGGATATGGCTCACTCATGGTTCAAGTAGTGGAAGGCAAAGAGGGTTGTGATGTAGGGCCTGTAGAATGGGAGGAGTTTACCAATATTTTTCTGGATAGTTTCTTCCCACTGTAGTTGAGGAAAGCAAAAGTGTTGGAGTTTATTAATATGAAGCAGGGCAATGTAACAGTAAAAGACTATTCTCTTAAGTTTACTTAATTATCCAGATATGCTTCTCACATGGTAGCAGAGAGCATATCTAAGATAAGTACGTTTGTTTCTAGCATGTCAAACAATGTGGTCAAGGAGTTTAGGACCACAATACTGATTAAGGAGAAGGACATATCCAGGCTTATGGTCTATGCTCTGCAGATAGAGGAGGCTAAGAATAAAGAGAAGGAGATAGAGAAAAAGAGAGCTAGAACATATAACTTAAACTTAAATCTGCCTAAATCAAAGAGTAGGAGTCGTTCTTAGTTATTCCCAAAATCTTCAGTTCCAGCTCCGTCCTTAGCCAGTGCTCCAACTCCAAAATTCAAAGACGGCAATAAAGATAGGGCACCAGGCCCTAAACCCAAAAATAGTGTCAGTAGTGCCCAAATAAATTCCCTTTGCAAGAAGTGTGGCAAAAACTACCCGGGTGTCTGTAGGGCTGGCAATGATGTATGTTTTGGATATGGAATTCCTTGCCACAGGGTCAGAGAGTGTCCTCAGGTAGGTTCGTAGATTCAGCATAATCGCCTTTCATCTTAGTCCGGTCGTTCAAATCAGCAGGGTGCCACTTTCAGTGCCACCAGTGGGAAACAACCAAATAGGCTTTATGCACTTCAGTCTTAATAGGATCAGGAAAGTTCTCCTGATATGGTCACTGGTACATTACAAGTTTATAATTTGCACGTTTATGCTTTGCTATATCTAGGAGCTTCTTTGTCCTTTGTAACTCCTTATATAGCTGTTGACTTTTGAGTCAGTCTCAAAATCCTAGCAGAGCCCTTCTCAGTCTCTACCCCAGTAAGTAAATCTATCATAGCCTAACGAGTATACAAGAACTGTTTGTTATGGTATCTCAGAAAATTACTTCAGCAGACATAGCAGAATTATAGATAACATATTTTAATGTCATTATTAGCATGGATTGGCTTCATTCATACTATGCTTTAGTTGACTACAGAAATAGATTCGTCTATTTTTAGTTTCTGAATAAACCTATCCTTGAATGGAGGGGTAGTACTTCAGCACTTAGGGGTCAGCACTTCGAGTTCAAGACTCTATTTTAGAAACCCCTAATCTTGAGTCATTTCTAGTAGCATGTGAATTCCCAGATATGTTTCTCGAAGATCTTCCTGGAGTCCCTCTTGAGTTGGAAATTAACTTCAGAATAGACCTTCTTCCCGATAGTCATCCTATCTCTATCCTGCTATACAAAATATCCCCATACAAACTTAAAGAGTTAAAAGAACATTTGAAATATCTACCAAATAAGGGATTCATCAGACCCAGCATATCCCTTTTGGGTGCACCCGTTCTATTCATGCGTAAGAAAGATAGTTCTCTTAGAATGTGTATTGACTATCATTAGTTAAATAAAGTCACAGTCAAGAACAAGTATCTATTTCCTAGAATCAATGACTTGTTTGACCAACTTTAGGGTGTCAACTACTTTTCTAAGATAGACCTCAGATCAGGCTATCATCAGCTCAAAGTCAGAGAATATGACATTTCAAAAATAGCTTTCAGAACTTGGCATGATTACTTTGAATTCCTATTCATATTATTTGGTCTTACAAATGCTCCAATAGCCTTCATAGACTTGAATAATCTCTTTTTCAAGCAGTACTTAGACATTTTCATCATAGTTTTCATTGATAACATTCTTGTCTACTCCCGCAATGAACATGATCATGCAGACCATCTCACAATAGTGTTACAAACTCTTAAAACCTATCAGTTGTTTGCTAAATTCAGTAAGAGTGAATTTTTGCTAAGGTCATTAGCTTTTCTTGTCCATATAGTTTCTGGTGATGGCATTAGAGCGGATCCTCAAAAGACCGAAGTAGTGAGAAACTGGCCTAGACCTATCTCTCCATCAGATATCAGGAGTTTCTTGGATTTTGATAGCTATTACCGATGATTTATAAAGGGATTTTTGTCTATTGCATCCCCTATGTCCATATTGACTCAGAAGAAAGTCAAGTTCCAGTGGTTAGATTCTTGTAAGAAGAGTTTTTAGGAGTTAAAGACTTGACTCACTACAGCCCTAGTTTTGACTTTACGTGATGGTTCATACGGGTTTGTGGTATATTGTGATGCTTCCAGAGTTATTTTGGGGTGTGTTTTGATGCAGAGAGGTAAGGACATAGCCTATGCCTCTAGACAACTTAAGCACCATGAAAAGAATTATCTAACTCATGATCTTAAGTTAGCAGCTATTGTAATTGCCTTAATGATTTGGAGGCATTATTTGTATGGAGTACATGTAGATGTGTTCACAGACTATAAGAGCCTGTAGTATGGGTTTTCTCAGGAAGATCTAAATTTGCACCAGAGAAGGTGGTTAGATTTATTGAAAGACTATGGCATGAGTGTTCTGTATCATTTGAGCAAGGGTAATGTAGTGGTTGATGCTCCTTGTAGGATGTCTATGGGTAGTGTTGCTCTCATGAAGAGTGATAAGAAGAAGTTAGTTTAGTAAGTTCATCATCTTTCCTGAATAGGGCAGAGGGTAGTGTGTGGGTACAGAATAGTTCAAAATCATATTTGGTTTTCGAAGAGAAGAAAAAGCAGGACAGAGATCCCAGTCTAGTTAAGTTGAAAGAGTAAGTCAAAGATCAGAAAGTAGAGGTTTTCTCCCAAGGGGGAGATATTATGCTACGTTTCTAGGGTCAGCTATATGTTCCAGGTGTAGATGACTTAAGGCAACGAATTCTTACAAAAGTGCATAGTGCGCGTTACTCTATTAATCTAAGGGCTACTAAGATGTACCATAATTTTTGAGAGATCTATTGATGGAGTGGAATGGAGAAGGACATTGCAGTGTTTGTAGCTAAGTGCTCTATATGTCAGCAGGTCAAGATTGAGCACCAGAAACCTAGTGGTTCTATGCAGGAGTTTAGTATTCCCATATGGAAGTGGGAGAAAGTGAATGATGACTTTGTATTTGGTTTTGGCTCATACTCATCGTCAGCATAATTCTATTTTGGTCATTATAGATAGGATGACTAAATCACTTTACTTTTTACCAGTTCATACCTTTTATTTAGCTGAGGATTATGCCAAACTCTATGTCAGAGAGTTCGTTAGATTACACAGTCTCATTGTCTATTATCTCAGACAGAGGTACCTAGTTTACCTCTCATATCTGGAAATCCTTTAAAAAGAGTCTTGGTACCCAAGTTCACGTCAATGATGATCAAGAAGAAAGGACCATTTAGACTTTGGAATATATCATAAGGGCGTGTTCCATTGACTTTAAGGGTAGTTGGGCTGACCACTTACCCTTGATTGAGTTCACATATAATAACAATTATCATTCCAGTATTCAGATTGCTCTATTTGAGGCACTCTATAGGGAGGAGATGTAGATCTCCCATTGGTTGGTTCAAAGTGGGTGAGGCTGCAATGGTAGGGCATTTCTTGGTATTTGATGCCTTAGAAAAAGTTCAGTTGATCAGGGAACGACTTAAGACGTCTTAGAGCTAACTGAAATCACATGCATATGTGCGAAGAAAGGATCTCGAGTTTGAGATAGGGGATTATGTGTATTTGAAAATCTCTAATATGAAAGGAGTGAAGAGGTTTAACAGTAAGGGGAAACTTATTCCTCGATATTTCGACCCTTAGTGAATTCTCAATCATTTTGGAAAGGTAGTTTATGAGCTTAAGTTGCCTTCAGTCATAGCTTCAGTGCACTTAGTGTTTCATGTATCCTTGCTCAAGAAATGCATAGGTGACCCAATAGTTGTAGTCCCTATAGAGAGTATAGATGTTCAGAACAACCTCTCTTATAAAGAGATCCCAGTCGAAATTCTTGATCATCAGGTTCGTAGACTGAGGAACAAAAAAGTTCATTTAGTCAAATTTCTTTGGCGGAATTAGTTCGTTGAGGGAGATACGTGGAAAGTAGAAGCAGATATGCGGACACAGTACCTCACCTATTCTCCTCAAACTCAAACTCAACTCAAGGTAATATTTTTCCTTGAAATCATTCAGTTGCATGCTCAAATTACCTTTACAACTCTGAATCGGTTTAGTTTTATGGAATTCTCATATCATGCATACCTTTAAAAAACAGCTTAGTTATGTGTCATGGCTTCAAAAACTCAGTCATGCTTTAGTTATGATGGTCAGTGTGATAACTCATTATATAAGTACTTTCAGTTATGTAATCATGCTTTAGTTGTGCATGTTCAGTATGTATAAATTAAGTTTGTCAATATTCTCAGGTTAGTTAGTCTTATTCGAGGACGAATGTTCACAAGGGGAAGATATTGTAAGACCCCACAAAATTCTAACCTTAACTTAGTTTGATAAAGCTTGAAAAGATATCCCAAACTTAGAAATTTTAGCTAAGTGTTTAATACTTAGAATTATTTTAGCCGTCATAAGTTGAAAATCCTATTCTACGACCCTTATGACCTTAAAATGTTGATCCTTGGTTTGAATCATGTTCAGGTTAGTCAATACGTCACTCTAGGTGAGTTTCATATTTTTCAAACCTCGTTTGAATCATATTCAGGTGACCAAAATAGTTATTTCGATGTCATCTCGATGCATCGCATCTCCTATCGCGTCAATGGATAATTTTTCCCCAGCTTATAGTGCAATTCCATTGAACCAACGCAAACTAAACGCAGTGAGTTGGCCATTGCATTGATGCCATCGATGTGGCACCTCATTATGCGTATCACTGGGCACACTTTTCAGTCATTAAAAGCCCGTGCCCAGAGGGGTATTGGGTCATTTTTCACCCGTATTGAGCCCCAAAAATATGAGATTAAATCAGTCCTAGGGCAAAAAAACTCACTTTCTCTCAAATTTCTCTTAATAACAAACCGTAGAGCTTTGGATTTATAATTTAAACTTCAAGAATTCACCAAAAATCCTTATGAACTCAAGCATCAAGGTATGTTAGATGTTCATCCAAGAGTTTCCTTCCACCCTTGGAGTTCA
Organism: Capsicum annuum; assembly: GCF_002878395.1. Taxonomy (NCBI): domain Eukaryota; kingdom Viridiplantae; phylum Streptophyta; class Magnoliopsida; order Solanales; family Solanaceae; genus Capsicum; species Capsicum annuum. The sequence goes on from NC_061117.1 coordinate 32,514,404, forward strand.
AGAATCCCTTTTAAATTACAAGTTGTCTTCTTTCATGGAATTCACGATGAATGTGATTGTATTCATGATTATGATGTAGTTGGGTTTATAATCTATGATTAATTGCAGGTTTCTTGAGAAAAAAATAGAATGTATGTGTGCTGTTTTATGGTTTCATGTTAAAAGCCCATGAAATTGTAAGTTGAGACTGGTAATCATCATGCCTACATTTTGTTCATTATTATGTGCATAGATTGTGTTCCCCAAGTGTTTGATGAATTGTTCATGTGATATGAGTAATGAAATCATATCATGTTAGCATGTATACAAGTTCATGCCATGCAAGGGTTTGTTAAAATGCCTCAATGAATGAATGGTGGCAAAATAACTAGTTATCATGTTTTCAAGATTTTGCTAGATTTTACTATTTATGATATAGAGTCCTGGGGGTATTAGTATCCGATAATCTAGTTATTTACCTAGATTTATAGTAGTTTCAGAATAGTGTCAGTAATGTCACATTCAGTAGTACTCAGGCAGTTACAAAACTCAGTATATTCAGTCAGTTAACAGAATTCAGCATACTCAGACAATCAACAGAACTCGGTGAACTCAGTTCAGTTCAATTAGACAGTACGTTCAGTAACAGTTCAGTCAAGCCTAGTACAGTCTAGAAATCATTTTTGCGTCTATTCAGTTGGGAGTAGAAATCAATATTGAGTGAACCCAGGGATGGGGGAATTCCTATCACTAAAAGGTTTGACCCTTAGTAGCAATCCCTTTGTTACAAAACCAAGTAGCCAGTATAAGTTAAGAAGTCTTCCTGACATTCTATGGTTGATACATCTCATATGAGTTTTCCTGTCAGTGAGGGTTGACGAAAGAGTTTCCTGTCAGAGAATGTTAACTCATAGCCATTGTTAGTATCCCTTGGCAAGGTGCTAATACCCTTCCAACTGAGGTCATGGGCTGGACCCCAACTCAGTCATACTCGGGGTATGTTAGTTAGATAAATCTCTCACAATTTATTTGTTTTAGACTTAGTAAAAAATTTGAGTTAAGTTTCAGAATCAGGACTGTTAGATACAGTCACCCAGCTCAGTATAGAACTCAGTTCAATTCTACAGAATCAGGACTATCAGAAATAGTCACTCAGTTAACAGTAATACATATCAGTAAACTCAGATATGAGTCATTCAGTTTTCAGAACTCAATATCTAGTGTTAATGAAATCTCGGTTACAATAAATGTTGTTATGTGCATAGCATTACATAATCAGTATCTATAGCAGTTTCAGATATACATGTACTCGCATTTAGTTATATTTATGCTATTCAGTTAGTTATTGTTCGTGCATATGAACCCATGTATTCAGCCTTACCTAACCTAGCATACTAGTACATTCAAAGTACTGATGCATACTTTTCATTTGTACTATGATCTATTATATCATAAGTTCAGATACACAGGCTCCTGACCACACTAAGCAGCCCAAACTATCAGCAGTAGATTTAGTGGTGAGTCCTCATCGTTAGAGGTCAGAGTCATTATTTCAGAATTTTTAGTATATTTTCAGTAGTCGTATTTAGTTGGGGAATTGTCCCATCAACTCCACCTTTAGACTGTTAGAGGCTTTCGAACTAGAGTATTTACAGACAGATGTTCAGTTTTCAGTATTAATTTTCAGTATTCATATTTTGATTTTTTTTTAACCGTATGGAAAATTTCCACCTAATTTTTGCATTATATAGTATTACTATTCAGTGATTGCAGCAGCTACCAGTCATGGGTTAGCTTGTGAGAATCGTGTGACGTCTTAGGTGCAGACTCGGGGCGTTACAAATACACAGCCAAATGCCCTTTCATAACCACCTCGTACTACAAACACTACTTTGTTAATCTATCATGGTTCCTACAAACCTAATACGGTGTGCTACAAGAAATTGAAAGAAAATAATTATAAACTTATGAAAAATAGGTTGAAAAACGACAAATCACTTGCTTAATTGAAACCCTAAAATTGATGTTGAACTTACATAATATACGTTGGAAATAGTAATAGAATGTAAACTAAAACAATAGACCTACATTGGGTATTTAGAGAAAAAAAACAAAACCTATCCTAAACAAATTGGGATAGCGATGTTGGAAGTGACTACGCCTCTAACAATGAGTCATCTACTCTGAAGATGACTCATAGTCAGTCTTTTCTCCCTCCATTACCTATTTCTCTTCTTTACGGGTGACTCATCCAGTCACTATACAAGTCAATAGAGATTCTTTTGAATTCTCTTTAAGATTTTTCTTGCTTTTTCATGACTATTCTTTATGACGATTTGCCACGTAACCCAATGGGTCGAAGCTTCCTATTAAACCCTTCTTGTCCTTCAAATTTTCCATGGCTTGAAAATTTCCTGGATTCATACCAATTATATGCTGTGATTCATAGCCTGACCCAACAAGTGGTATCTTGCACTCATCACTACTAGCACTCTAACTCTCCAAATCTAAAAATACATTTGAGTGACGAAGACTGGTGCTATGACTCATAGCTTGACTAAACGACTAGTAATCCAGTGCTAATTTCTACAATTGTGCTAATTTTCTCATTTTTTTTAATTCAAGAGACCTATTTTTCCTGAAAATACTACAACAAATAATATATCCACATAAAATAGCCTTCGAATTATTGTATTTTTCTCATTTTTAGTGTCAAAAGTATTGTGAAACCGTGGCTCATCAGCAACCTAAACTTAGAACGTGTGTATGTCCGGATGCAAATAATACAAAATCAAACCATGAGGCTTGATCAAGGGAAATCCAAGAGTAATATGGCAGTCAAACTTTTCAAACAACACTTTTCCATGCATTAATTAGAATAAAAATTTTCATCCTTTCTAATCATTAAAGCCATAATTTGCTATGTCTGCACAAACTCATTACCCTAATATAATGAGATTAAGCGATGGGATCACGTTATCAGTAGACAAACTAGTAACAAAACCAGTGACACTACTCAAACAAGGAAACTCTAGAGAAATCCTGATATCTTCATGTCAAAGGGCCCTCACACTCAACATATATGCAATGATTATCAAGATAATTATTGAACTGAAGTACTCAGTCTCACAAAGAAATTTAGACCAAGTGTGATTGATACCTTAGGTTACCCTTATTTTCTACACCTTAGTCTTTTAGACATTTAAAGTAGGACTACTAGAGGACTTTTATTGGATTTAAATGTAGGCTCACGGATGGGTTTGGAACATATGGACAAAATGACTCATTCCTCCTTGTCACTACAGTTTGTTTGACTACACCCTCTTACCTTCTATAATTTCTCCATTTTTTAGTTTTTTCTATTTTTGGATTTCAGGTGCCATAGTTTATTATTCTACACTCTCTTTTCTTTCTTTTTTTTCAAACTTTTATTCAACACACAATTCTCTTTTTTCACACGTTGTGCCTGTATCAATTTTCTTTACTCTTACTAGCTTATTCTTCATATCTATTTCATCTACACACCTCTATAGTAGCTACCCTCAACTTAGGTAATGTACCTTAGTTAGGGTACATAATGTCCAAGAAAAGACATGGCCAAAGATGTTCATTGTAATTGAATTGAAAGGTGAAATAGGTTAGAGAAAGAAATTGATCTATTGAGGCTAGAATTTTGGGATCTAAGGATTTTAAACTTCTCATTTGATAGGATTTGTGGATTTTAAATGGACTAATAAAATATAACCTATTATCCTTTACTAACCTCCTATCCTATGACTTTACAGAGACTAACAGGGTAATTTTTAAATTGCATGTACATGCCGACAAGGTTGGTAACTCACATACACTTAGTTTAGGGTGACATACAGAGTTGCTATATATCTTGTTCATGCATATTTAGGCTACGGTTGTCACTCTCATAATGCTAATGCCATAATAAGATCCACATTAATTACCATCAGAGTAAGCATAAAACATAACAGAAACCTTTACAAATTTGAAAGGGTATCATTTAAGCACAAAATCATCACAATTAATTGCATGCTCTTCTTTATTCATACTATACTAGGTTTTTTATTTTCCTCTTAGTTACATAAAAAAAAAAAAAAAAATCCTAACCATGTTGGTTCTACTATAATAGCACACCAGGGAAAAGGAAGCACTGGAAGAAAAATCCCCAAGTGGTAGTACACCACTTTTATTATAGGCAAAGAGGGATTCAGAAGGAATGGGTATGTCCTAGAGACTATCTTCTCCATTTCAGGCTGAAGCGTGGCCAACTAATCTGGAATTCCTACTAAATCTTGATACTGGACCCCTTAAATCATCTAATTTATTATATTCTCAAAATTGTTAAAATGAGTCTGCATTATACTCATATCTATCCTAAACTATTTTTTTATGTGCAGCTATAACCGAGACTCGATGTTATCTGCTTTATTCTCGAAGGTTATTAATCTTTTCAGCATATTATTAAAAAACACCTATGAAATCAAGACATACCCACAGGTTGGTGGACATGGCATGGATGATCTCAAGGTTGAGGTATGTGTAATAGGGATGGATGATGGTCTAGAAGCTATGGAAGTAGTGGAATCGGCTGTAATATGATGCTCAAGCCTCTCATCCTCATCTAATACTCGACTTATGTCTCCACATGCACCATAAAACTCGAAGTATCAATGTCCGCTAATGCACCTGACTGGAGTGCACTTTGAATTAGTGATACACTAATCTTTTCCCTCAAAATTTGGTTCGATTAATCTTAAATCAACCTTAAATTTGTCGTCCAATGAACAACAAAAAATTTATACACCTCAGGTAAGATAGGAACTCTATCCTCCAAACTAATCTTTGTCACCAAACATGGATAAGGAATACTAATGTATATACTCACCTTTCTATTGTGAATCTCACAAAGGATGATATTTGAAAATTTAGTTACATAAATTCCATGATATTGGGTATCAAGGCAACCCTGTCGGGGCTTAATATATGTCACTAGGAGTTGGCCCTATTTTAGGGAAAATCAATGTCCACCAAGATTTTGTTGCAAAGTTCAGGATTCCCTTCGTAATTTATGATAAAGTACACATAGACCAAATAATATATTCCTTCAAAATAAAAATAATATACCCAATCCATTTATCACAACCCAAAAATGGGTCCTAATGGCACATATCATGACTCAAAAATAAAAAGTAAGACAATCACCAAGACTGATAAAGGAAAAACCAAAATCAATAATAACATAACTTACGAGATACTTCTAGAGCAAAGTTAGACCACTACAGGTACAATAATAGCATAAATCTTTAAAAAAATATCATAAATCCAAAATCCTAATGAGAAAATATTAGAGCATCTAATAAAATATCCAAAAATTAAAAATATACAACTATCCTAGAATCATAAATAAATACAATTAAGAATAAATGAGGTTTACTAAGACCCCACAAAATTCTAAGCTTAACTCAGTCCTTAGAGCTTGATAAGGGGTCCCATACTTAGAAAATTTCAGCTAATTGTTTACACTTAGAATTAGTTTAGCCTTATAATTTGGTGATCATATTTCACAACCCTTATAAACTGAAAGTGTTGATTTTTAGGTTGAATCATAATTAGGCATGTCAGTAGGTGTTCTCGGAAAAGTTTTATATTTATCGAACATTATTTGTAACACGTTTGGAAGTCCCAACCAGTGGATCAATGCGATCTCAACGCGCCATGTCTCCTATCGTGTTGATAAATCTTTTTCCGAGCTCCCAATGCCAATTTCTAGTGAAACGATGGGGACTCGATACGACGCGTTGGCCATAGCATCGACCCTATTGATACGATATGTCGGGCTGAGCGTTACTGGGCCAGTTTTCAATCATTAAAACTCCACGTCCTTAAGGGTATTTGGATCATTTTCCCACATCTATTTAGTCCCCAAAACACAAAATTCAGCCCTCAATAAAAGAATTACACTTATTTTCTTTCAAATTGCTCAAGAACAAAAACCCTAGGAGATCTAATTGCAAAATCAAGATTCAAAAACTTACCATCAACCTTTATTAATTAAAGCACCAATGTATGTGAAGTGTTCACCCAAGGGTTTCCTTCCATCCTTGGAGTTCAAGAAACTCTTTTAAACTATAAGTTAAATGATTTTGTGAATTCCATGTTAGATTTTGAATGTATTTATGATTTTGATGTTATTTAAATTTCTAATCCATGGGTTATTACAGGTATTATGTGAAATTATTTATCATGTGTGTAGTATCATGTGAATTCATGTTGAACCCTTGAAATTGTAAATTGGAATTAGAAATTAGGATGTCTACATGTTGCATAGTATTACGTGTATAGATTATGTTTCCGCAAGTTCTTGATGAATTGCTCATGTAAACTAGAAGGGAAAGATCAAGTCATACTAGCTTATGTGCAAGTTCATATCCTACAAGTGTTTGATGAAATGTATCTATGAATGAGTTGGAAACAAGTGAATATGGTTATGCTTTTCAAGTTATGGTATACTTTACTTTTCATGATATCGATTCCCGTGGGTATTCAATACCCAAAAATCTAGATGTTTACCTAAAGCTATAGTAGTTATAGAACGATCTCGGTAGTGTCACGAACAGTAGCACTCTGTACCCAGTCACAATCTCAGTTCAATGTTCAGTCCAGACCTCAAGTTAACCAAGTCAGTTAACAGAAATTTGTAGTATTCTGTCAGTCAACAAAACCCATGAACTCAATTCAGTTAGACAGCACGATTAGTAATAGTTTAGTCAAGCCTAGTGTATTCTAGAAATCAATTCAGTGTTTATTCAGTTGGGAGTAGGATTTATCACCGAGCGAGTGCAGGGATGACAACTTTCGAATCAGATAGGCAAAGTCATTAGTAACAGTCCCTGAACTCCAAAACTACATAGCTAGAGTAGGATATGAGAAGTCACCTATCAGTTTAGGATTGACATTCTCGTAGGGGTCACTCTTTAGTTCAAGATTGACACCCTTAGTCTTATGGGAAAATATAGTACATCAGTATAGTAGATCTACACAGTCAGTGTTAGTACCCGTGGTATGGTACGAAAACCCTTCCAACTAGGGCTAATGGTTGGACCCCAATCTATTTGAAAAAGGGCATGTTGGTTAGAATATGACCTCCAATATTTTAAGTTTTAGTTTTTGTCCCTGTATAGAACTCATTTCAGTTCTATAGATTCAGGACTTTTATATACTGTCTTCCAGCTCAGTGTAGAACTCAAATTAGTTCTTCAGAAAAAAAGACTGTCAGAAATAGTCATTCAGTTATCAATAGTACAGTATCAGTAAACTCAGATATTAGTTAATCAGTAGTCAGAACTCAGTTTCCAGTGTTACCATAACCTCAGTTACAGTTTATATATTCATGCATGTACTCTCATTTAGTTATGTTCATGTTATTTAGTCAGTTATTGTTCATGCATATGAACCCATACATATCATTCTACCTCACTTAGAATAGCAGTATATTCGAAGTACTGACACATACTTTTCTTTTGCACTATGATGTCTTATATCATAGGTTCAGATGTATGATCTTTTGATCGGACTTAGCAGCTTAGCCTATCAATAGCAGACTTAAGGGTGAATCCTCATAATTTGAGGATAAAGTTACAATTTTAGTTTCTTAGTAGTTCAGTAGACGAAGTTAGTTGGGGGGCTTGTCCCATCAACTCCATGATCAGGCGGTTAGAGGATTTTAGACTAGAGTATTTCAGAGAGATATTTCAGTATTGAGTTTTCTAGTATTCAATATTTGTCTCAGTTATGAACCTTATGGAGAATTTCAGCCTATTCTCTGCACTTATTTTAGATATATTATCATTGTAGTGTTGTTAATATTCACTGCTCACAACAAGTACCAGTCATGGCTAAGCTGGTGGTCCTTCGGGATTGCTAGCACCGTGTAGCATCTGGAATATAGACTCGGGGCATTATAGGTTTGAATCAGCCCTAAATTATAGAGTGAATTAGTATATCAAAATATGAATATCTGCATAAATTAACTACCACGTCTTGTGCTTGAACTAGGATTGCACCGAAAGGACATAGTATAAATGAGTATGGAACTTACAATAAAAAGTCCCAAATGATAAATCATACTATCTCCACTAACAATTGAAGCTAAAATAACATAGATATGCATGAAGATTCTACTAAACTAATATAAGTCAAGGAAAACAAAGAAAATTTTAAAGATACGTATGCAAATGCATAGTAGTGTAATATGGATCATATGAATGGTGAAAGTTGCCATATGACTTTCTATACATGTCCACCGATCTTGTAGTTCCCAGGTAGGACCCATGGGGTTCGTAACCCATATACTATAACCTATGTCTACCACCCTCTGTGGCTCGTTCATGGGGAGGATTTTTATAAAAATATCTCATTTTCTTTCAAAAATAGTGTTCCTCAATAGTACTAGTATCTCATGAATGTAGATGCATTGAATTAGGATATAATGCTTACAGTGAGATCAACACGAAGTTATCAAATCTATCTAACAAGTATATATAAATGAGCCTAAAATCAACTAAATATATCCATAATTCATGATTATCAAGTTAAATTAGAAACCATTGGAATACATACGCATGTAACACAATATATACATCGTACCAACCCCTAACTCAAGCATTCTCATAATATAAAAGAAAACCAATGCTTAAAAAGTCCTAAAATAACAAGTCAAGTCTCAGCAAGGGCATTTTATCTAAACTAATGGCATTCAAATGTACAATTAAGGCTAGTGATGTAAAATAAAGCCCCCACACAGGAAACACACTAAATGAGATATCTTAAGTCAACAACAACAGTAATAATAATCTCAAAATATAAAATCCATAGTTGTTTTCCCCACACCATAGATGTTTTACTTATATATTAACTACGCAGCTCAATCAAAAATAAGTTAAGCCATAACTTACCTCGTAATGATGAAATTCCAACCTAAAGTGCTTCTACACAGAGCTTTCCCCTTATGAATGGCCTCTGTATCAACTACAGCTTCAAATATGGCATTTGGGAATTAAAGAGAGTTAAAGATACTCATATTGCCCATATTTGGGCCACATCCAAAATGGGTTCAAAATCAAAATGAGTAAAATTAGAATTTTGTTTTAGAAATACATTCCCCAGGGTTATAGGAGTATAAAGTTCAAAAAAGAATGCGAAAAAGGGTTAAAATAAGTTCCAAATCGAAGAAAACCAAACCTAAAATCCCATTTTAAAATCATAATTAAAAAGTATTTTTGAATATGTAATCAGGGGGAAATAATTGAAATATGATTTAGAAGCTTATCCAAGAAAATGGTAAATAAATCTTAAAAAGTCGCCTGAACCCAATGCTAAAATGACTAAAAATGGAGTAAAATTTTCAAAATGATTTGTATATACAAACCCAACATTGGTTGCTTAAGAGGCCAAATGACCGCAAAAGTGTCCATCTCTTAAGAAATAAATAACCACTAAAGTTGTTCAGCCAACGTGGCTAGATCCACTAAAGCGGTCCCTTTTTGCTAATGTAGCACCTACTAAGGTAGTAAGGTGCCAACTTTAGTATTAGGAAGCTATTCAAGGTTGACCACTAAAATGATGCATTGCCACTAAAGCGGTTACCGCTAAAGTAGCCTTTTGGCTACTAAAACAACTACATTAGTAACTTTGCCAAGTTACTAATTAACCCTGTGAGATTTGTTTAGAAATGCATGATAGCAATTAAATATACTAAGAGCCTATTTTTATGTTCCAGACTCAATGGTGCTACCAAATTTTTAAGAAATGGCTATTTTCAATGGATTAAGCCCAAGACCCCCTTTTCACTATTTTCCAACAAACTGGTCAAAATAATAAATAAAGGTCAAGAACCCAAACCAACCACACTACTAATATAAATTTGAATTTCCAAACCTAATAAAACTGTCAAAATCATCATCCAACACTCAAAATAACAAAATGTTGACCAACTATATGGCTTTTTAAGTCACTAAAAGCCTATAATGACCCTCCAAGTCATTTCCTTGATTTTCATACATTTTTGGAATTTAGATCCTACCGAAAGTAGCTACAAGTTATTTATGACTTGCCAAAATTGTCGATTCAGTGATCGGATAGTTTTTTCGGATTTTAAGCTCCTTTCCCTATCTTAGAGCTTTCGTTATTTAGGATTTGGTTTCGAACAAAAATTCCTAGTAGATGACCTTAGATGAGAATTCTAGTTAATCCATCAATACTAAATCAATGATTTTAGTTTAGGTAGACTCTTGGTGCGATCGCAAGTCACATGTTCAGTACAAGATGCTGTGATGGCAGGTCCCACAGTACAATAGCGGGACTCGAGGACCTAGTATGGGTATAAATAGACATTATGTCTCAATTTTGCTTATTATCCATCACTTTCTTAAGATATGAAACCCTAAATAGTGAGATTAAGTAGGATTGAAGATTATAGATGCTTTGGGGAGTTTGGTTATCAATTATTCCATGATTTTCCTTCGAATTCATGGTAAGATTTCTTCAATTCATTGTCAAATTCTTAGAAATTAGGGTTTTGAATTATTAAACTTTAAGGGCTTATTTGAGACCCAATTTGTGCTCCATTTGTTCTCCACTTTATAACACAACTTCCTTGTCCTTTGAGGGACCTCATGATAGGTTCAAATATAAATTCTATTACCGGGTAAGCCTATTCTAGATCTAAAATTTGACCTGACTCATTATATTGAACTATGAGTTATGATTTACTACTAATAACACATACATTATGATTTTGGTAGTGTGATGGCATTTTGGAATCATGGAGTTAAGACAAATATTTTGTGGACTATTGAAGGATTTGCGATTCGACATCGAGGTAAGCTTCTGTCTACTCTTCTTCACAAGATGGTGTTTTTTATGTATTGAATGTGAACGAGAATTGTACGATTGATTTTGGGTAGAACACGTAACTTAGATATGAGTATTTAAGTTTGGAATTTAGATGGGGGATTTTACCCGTAAGGTGAAATACTTATTATAGTTCTAGGATCATATTGTCTTCTTCAAAGATTGAGCTAATTCGTTGAATAGTTAAGATATGATGCTAGATTTAGGATGTAGTTTTAGTGTTGAAAGCATGGTTAGCATAATTTACCTTATTTGGTCTATATTAGTGATCTTGAAATCATAATTTAGGTGGGGTTAACTTAATTGCTTTGTTCTAGGTGAAATTATGATCTTATGATTGATTATGACATAAGTACCATCTAGAAGTCAATTTAGATACCTTATCCTAGTCCGGATTAAAAATTGCTAAAATATGAAACTTGAGGATTAGATGTGGGATCCTCTGGTCCACCTTAGGCCACGACTTGTGTTAGCCCTTAAGAACTGATTTACGAATGTTAGACATATTTGGGACTAGTGAGCTTTTTGTATAAGGTTACTTTGTTACTTGGTGAATGATAATGGTTTTCCAGAATTATGATTAATTTCTTGTAGCTATGATATGGCTTTCGGACATGATTTATGATATGGTCCATCAATATACTTAGTAATATAGGCATAGACATAATTATGATATATGGACTATAGATATGAGATGCCTTATAGATGTGATATGCCTCATAATTATAACATATGCCTTATAGATGTGATGTGCCTTATAGTAATGATATATGGCCTATAAATATGAGATGTCTTATAGATTTTATATGCCTCATAGTTATGATACATGGCCTATAAATATGAGATGCCTTATAGAACATGATATGCCCTATGGATATGATATGGCTTACATATATGATATGCCTTATAGATATGCTATGGCTTATATATATAAGATGGCTTACGGTTATGATTATTGATATGGGTTCTGAATATGTATGTGGTCCTAGGTCGTGATTATGATGTTGTAATTATTTTGGACATATTATTTTGGACCCAAGGCCGTGTTATGATATCGATTGGACATACAGAAAGTGTTTATCATTTATGAAGGAGCAGTTGTAGTTTACAGTTATATTGATGCATATGGTTCTACTATTTGGATATTAGTGATGACATGGATAGATTCGGTACATTCATGATCATTAAATCGGTAAATGATACAATTCAAATTAAAATATGATTTTGTTACTATTTTTCCTAAATAAGGGTTAAATCCCACTTTCACCTTAAAAATAGGTTTCTTCATAAAAATTATTGCAATTTCTTAATGAATAACCTATATGTAAAGAGATCAAAAATAATGTTTAAAAGATTTGCTCGAGGCTACTACGGCCGTGAGAGATTCTGACCCTTTCTTTACCCTTATGATGATTTAGTCCCGGAGTTTACTCTAAGCATTGGATTTATGGATTTACACACTATTTTTAGCTACAACTTAAGCCTGTTCACCTATTATATATCTATATACTCATCTCATCATATGATACAGAGGAGGATAATCGTATTAATGATGTGAATTTTGTAGAAAACCCAATCATAGATTATAGTATTAATGTTATATTTGATTTGGATGATATGCTTATATACCCGACAAGGTCAAAGGATGATTATGATGATATACTTATCTACCAGTAAGGAAAGAGGATTATTATGATGATATGCTTAAATGCCTGACAAGGCTAGAAGATGATTATGATATTGATGATATTCCAGACAAGGCCGGAGGATGATTATGATATTGATGATATATGCCCACCAAGTTTGATGTTTTATTATGATGATGATTATGATATTGATTATACTCACCGATTCGAGTCTGGATATTAATTATAATACTTGGATCAGTTGTGCTATTATGGATTCTATTGTATTTATTTTTGCATGTGCAACCTATCACCAATATTCACTTATATCTACCAGCCTTTTAAGGGTTTGAATAGGTATGGGAGATGAGTCTGACTTGTACTGTGTTGTATATTTGTTGAATCTTCTAAGCCTGGGGAGGTGGGGGTTCGTGAAAGGCTCGTTTAGGTATTGGTTGCCCGGGCTAGCCTGTTACTCGCGTTGTCATTACTATTATTTATTAGTATTGTTATCATCATTATTATGGCTAGTTTGTGGCATCTTTTTTAATGATCCAGTATTGAGAATTAAGGTATGATTATGGCTCTTTTATCTTACGATTATATTATTATGCATAATTAGTTGTATGGCTTAGAAGCCCTGAGAATATTAGCACTAGTTCTACTATAATTATGAGGCCTTAAGATTTTAGTCTGGTGACTTAAGTTATACCTTCAATTGACCTTTTATATGTAGATATATATATGTGTGTGTGTAGCTATGGTATTATACCCTTCCTTTGTTTATTCACATTATATATTCATTCCTTGGTATTGCATACTATTATATATCATTTTTTCTCCCTTTATTGGTGTATTGTCCGATGTTATATGGTATAGTGTTAAGATTCTTGTGTATGGTTGGAAAAGGATTTTTCATCATTAATACTTCCATAGCCTTATTATGTTAAGTTCTTCAATATGAGTAGGATAGTTTGCCTTTACAATCTCACTAGCTTTATTATTGGTTGGTGAACATTTGGGTTTAGACTCTATTTTTATTTATATGTTGTATATATCTATATTATCTTTGGAGATCAGTTGACATTTGTCTACTGAGTACCATGTGTTTGGTACTCATACTACACTTCTATAGCCTGCGCATCATATTGTAGGTAATTGCCAATGTTATGTGCGTCGTGCAGAGCAGCCATGGTTTGGAGACATAAAGTGATATCCTAACATTCAGAGTAATACTTTCCTCCCTATTATATACTATACTAGTAGCTATGTTGTATTCAAAGATGGTTGTATCTGTATATTCATTTAGTACCTCATTTTTATCTTCCTTATATTAGAAGCTCTCGTACTGATTCCACTAGGTTTTGGGGTTGTCTATGTGTGTTAGTCTTTTATTACATCTATTTTGCACTCTTCCCTTAAATCTTTTGGTAGTCCATTACTAAATGTTCTGTACTACGAGTTTGGCTTGCCTTCTGGCGGGTTATAGTAGGCGCCATCATGACCTGAGAAATTGGGTCGTAACAAAGCCACAAACTCATGAAAATCACTCCTGATTTTATTTCTAATCGTCCCAACATCAACACACCCTAAAATTATTATATAGCATCTACGGGGAAGGAAAAATAGTCCAAACACATTAAAATCTTATTTTCACAAATCAGGTCACTACACCATCTCAAGTGAACTAATTTGTCCTCAATGGAATTTTTTTTTATTTTAACCTTACTTATTTACTCAAAATGATTATCAATCTTAGATATGTCTACCAATTGAAATTATCTTTTAATAAGCACTACATTTTCTCTGTAGATACACTCACATGTACCCTTCAAATTAGCACTTTCTTTGAGGGGTCAATCATTTTCCATGGAAGGCCATGTGGATGCAGATTCTTCAAATCCATCTAATAAGGTGCATAAATTTGCCAAACTAGAGTTGAGATTTATCTACTAGATTCTTTCATCATCCAATCAAATCTATACTTCTTCAAAAAGCTCTTAAATACGGGCATCTCAAATATTCCCATTGTTAATAATTTGGGTTCAACATAAAACCCTCTCTTAGAGAGGCCGGCCAGTGTTAGGTAAAATTATAATAACCTAACGATTATTGGAGTGACATTGAGATCAATCCTCCAATGTATATACAAAAATAATATACTGGCGCTACTCAGACTTCACCTTAGATAATAATCAAAATACAACTAATCACATAATAACCCATCATCCATTTTAATTAATTATTTTCAATCAAAAATAAGGTATTCTATGCTTAATTCATCAACCAATCCAAATATTTCAAGCTTGTAAATCTAAAATTTTCAAAAACCCATGTGATTCACTACCTAAGCTTGAAGAAAAATAGATTACAAGCAAAATACAAACTTTGATCTAAGTAGTGATGCTTGTAGAGAGTTTAAAAGTTGAAATTAAAAAAAAAATGGCTTGTTCAAAGTTAAAACATTTTGATGAGTAGATCGGGTGTTGTGAAATTGAAGAGCGAGTAGTGCTCAATTGGCATATGATTTAAGGAATAAGGTATGGTCATGGAAGTGGAAGAAGATATGTGTGTTTGAAAAAGATGCAACAAGTGAACCAGAACAAATACTATATTTTTGAAGAGATGTTAGGATTGATAAAACTCTTATGTTGGAGATCTCTCAATTGTTCCTTCAACTTCTTATGCTTGGCTGGAGCCATTCTATAGGGTTGAATTGAAATAGGTTGGGTATTAGAAGGACGTCTATTTAAAAGTCAATCTCCTGTTCTAGAGAAGCACTATGCCGATCTTCAAAAAACACTTCTGGATAGTCATTCACCACAAGAATTGATTCAGGAGTTAGGGTTTTAAAATTTTAATCCTTAACCCATACATGATGATGGTTGCACCCTTTGAAAAATATTTTTCTAGCCTTAATATGAGAGATAATCTGACTTGTTAGCACTGAGGTACTATCGTGCAACTCTACGATCGGAATACTCTATTTCCATAATCAACTGAGCTATATATATAGTGGAGCCAATCCATTCTAAGAATAACATGAAAATGAGCTATGTCAAACTCTACAAGAATGACTAACGTTACTTTTTGGGAAACTATGACTGGGAAATTTCTATATACATGTCAGGATATGATAGAATTTTCAAATGGAGTAGACATTGAGAAGAGTTATAAGAGAATTTTGGGACTAAAACAAAAGTCTACTACTATGGAAGACTTGCAAATGGTATAAAACTATTCTAACACTATTCGTTAGTGCATTAGTGAAGCTTCCTACTGAATCAGGCGGCCTGCTGGAGCTATTTAAGAATTAGATTGACTTTAATGAGAAACATCCCTACCAAATAATAATCAACTGAACATTCACTCTATCTATAGCTTTTCTTCCCATTCAAAAACAAACATCATTACCATATATATAGTGACCCTTTTGGTTCTTAGCATATTTTTTCAAACCAGGTTAATACGAATACTATTCACACTACCCTCAGAGTTAGAGCTTGGTGCTTTATCCCAATTATCTTTCCTGAACTGGGTAGTGGAGAACTTGGGGCATATGGGTCTCGAGTTGAAGATTCTAGTGGAACTAAGAATGATTACCACCATTTGACCTCAGCTGGGAGAAATTAAAGTTACATGTTCTGTAACTCTTACCCTCCCTTTACTTCTTCTTGATTTTCTCCTCTTTAATCTGTTAGAGCATGGAACATCAATCTTACGATGTTCGGCTCCCTAACCACCATAGTAGTTCTGCACTCTTTGAGGAAGTCCTCGGAAACACCTAACACTAAGTTACTATTTGGGCCCTAAAATCATCAACCATAGCTAGAGAATATTTTTCCAACTAAGTAAACTTAATAGAATACTCTTTTACACTATTGTTACCCTAATTTACATATATGAATTTTTTTCACCTTGGCTTTCCTTAACTCAAGTGGGAAGAACTTTACAAGAAATGTAGTATCAAACTCAACCCATGGTCATGCATCTACACCTCTATAATCCTTCTATTGCTTATATTGGTATGATTAACTCCTTGCATCTAATTAAAAGCCAAGTCTACATTTTCAGTTGGAGTGACACTAATTTTCTCCATAACTTTCTAAATACTATCCAAGAACTCAGATCGATCCTCTTCAGACTTAGAACTAAAGGATACCAAAGATTCATTTAAATTAAGTCTCAGAAATGGATTGTTTCCTTATTAGGGTTGGCTGGTGCAATATCTGCTAGTTATTCTGGGTAGTCATGGATTAGGTTATACTGTGAAAGTAACCCTAAATTCGTAATGGGATACTTGTTCATTCAACGAGTATCACGACCCGAACCAGGGCCTGGCCATGATGAGTATCTCAAGACCACCTAGGATTGAGCACCGCCCCCATTTCCTAGTCAAAGAAAACATTATACACTACTCAGCGAATGAATTCAAAACATATAACTGTTAGCCTCTTATGTGTACATTTTAATAATGACAAACTAATGAGTAAATCTATGTTGGATATTAAAAACTGCAAATGATGGAAGGAAGTCTCACATAAAGATATGAAGGATTAGAAAATTGATGAAGTCAAGAAAGACGGCTCCAAGAATGGGAGGATATCCAATCAAGATCTACAACATCTAAGAGAATCAATTAAAACAAAAACTAAAGGAAAGAAAATCACAAATCCTAAAATCAAGGAAAATTCGTGATCTACAACATCCAAGTGAATCAATCAAAATAAAAAAAAGGAAGAAAAACCATAAATAACAGAATCACGACCAAAGAAAAAGGAAGAAGAGACCACAGACGTATCTGATATAGATCTGAGTAAAAAATCCATATATGGAAATATTGATATAGAAATACCATACTCTTACTTTCATTAATCATGGAATCAATTCAAATCCTTGATTGAGAAGAAATCTCTTGGGTTTCCTTACGATGAGTAGAGGCTGAAGGCTATAAAAGAAGAAGACTAAAGATAGACAAAGGTTACACAATTTCAAGAAGAGTATCAAAGTGCCTCAATTTTAGTCTCACAAAGCTTTGTAACTTTTAGTATACAATTATTGTATAAAGAGTAGGATTGAGACAACTTTGTAACACAAACTGAAGCTGTGTCACGAGATCTGAAGAACAAAATAAGTCCTCAGAACTTGTTTTCCATAATTGTACTCAATCCCACACTGAACAATCTAAGGAAACACTGATACCTAAGAGGACTGGAAGTAGGCACTACATTGGTGTTCTGAACTAGGATAAATCTTTGTGTCTTGACTTAACGTTAGATTATTTATTTACTTAATTATTTAAAATCTAATTTGTTTTGTGAAGTGTAATTATCTACAGGCAAGTCAATTGTGAGGAGCTAGCAGTCGACTCATAAAACAATTTTAATTCACCCCCTTCTTAAATTTCAATTGGTATTAGAGAAGTCTCACCAACAGTGTTGCTTAACCGCAAGTGAGGAAAGATGAAAATGGAAAATTATCAAATTCTCGGTGCTCTTCTTCAAGATGGTTACTCCTTCATAAGATCACCTTACTTTAATGGACAACACTACTTTTACTGGAAGAATAGATTTAGAGTCTTTGTCCAATCAAATGACTTTCAAGACTGGGTTGTCATCAAGAAGGGTCCAAAGCCAATTTCAGGACTCAAAAAAAACAAAAGGACAAAGACAAAGAATCTAGTAGTACTGACATAGAAGACCTTGAGAGTTTTGAGGTCACCAAGGAACAAAAAGAGGTAATCCAAACTAATGCACGTGTTATAAGTTTACTTCTTTGTGCAGTTAGTGGAGAAGAATACAATAAAATATCAACCTGCAAGACTGCAAAAAAAATATGGGACAAATTGGAGGTAGCCTATGAAGGAACTACTAAAGTAAAAAAATCAAAGATTGTTGCCCTGGTCAATGAATATGAGTGGTTCAAATTGGAAGAGAATGAGAACACTAAAACAATATTTTCCAGATTTAGTAAGATCATATATGAATTGAAATCACTAGGGATGATCTATCCACATAGCCTGCAAGTTCAGAAGCTATTCTAAAATCTATTAAAAATTTGGGAAACCAAAGCTGCCACTCTGAAAGATGGAGATCTACACAAAATGACATATGACGAACTTTGAGGTAACGTCATTGCATATGAACATATACCACAAGAAGGGAAATAAGAAACCAGTAGCCTTCAATGCTGCTGCAACTGAAGAAGAGGACATCTTGGAAGATGTCAATAGCGAATGAACGGCCCTAATTAATCATGGAGTAAGGCAGATCATGAGGCAGAGACAACAAAGATCCCAAGTAGACAAAAATAATGACTCTACTAGAAACAATGATCACTGCTATTATTGTGGAATTCTTGTCCCTTTTAAACAAAACTTTCCAGTATTAAGAAGAAAAACATACAGGAAGAATTAAAATTTTGGAGCCTGGAGTGATGAAGACGAAACTAAAGAAGAAATAGAAGTCGTGAACTTATACTTCATGGCAACAAGTAAAGCTAGTGAGGTAAGACTGCATGATTGTTATAATTGTAATACTCTTGAATCTGATTTAGACTTGACAAATGACGAGCTTTAAAAGGTTATAGATGAATATAACAAACTTACTCAAGAGAAGAAAAGTTGTGAAGCTCAATTTAAATGAAAACTCAAATAGGAAAAAAGAAGCTATTGAATAGAAATTGAGGCATGTCAAATTGAAATTGACGTACTTCAGGAAGAGCTTGACGATTTAAAATTAAAGTAAAAGTATTAAGAAATTCCCTAGTCACAGTTTCATGAGATCAAACTCCTTTAAAAACAATTCAAGTTCCACATCAGAATCGTTTAAATCAGCTAAGATCTCCCTCTCTTCTCGAGGATCTATGTATTTTATCTGTGGATAGAGAGGGAACAAATTCTACAGCTACAAGCATAAGCCTAAAAGTATGTGGTTTTGGAAGCCTAAAGGAAGCACATCTAACCCGTAAGGACCCAAGACCAGTTGGGTACCTAAACAAAATTAATTTTTCTTATTTTTCTTGAACAGGCCCGCAAAAGATATAAGAAGGGAATGTGAGTCATTGATAGCGGATGTTCTAGACACATGACTGGAAAAAGAAAAAACTTTTCTACTCTAAAAAAATAGATGAGGGATCAATTAGATTCGGTGATAATGCTAGAGGTAATATCATTGGAGTCGGCTCAGTAAAATTTAGCTTATCAAGTAAATTCACTGAAGTATATCTAGTAAACAGACTTAAGCATAATCTACTTAGCATTAGTCAGCTATGTGATGCTGGATTTGAAGTCTTCTTTAAGACCACAAATTGCTTAATCAAACACGACAAAAGAGTCATCTCTCTCATTGGTGAACTCATTGATAATATTTATGTCTTAAATAGTATTGACTTTGCTACCTTTACTTGCCTCACTATGCAAACCAATAATACCTAGTTGTGGCATAGAAAGCTTAGGCATGCTAGTATGCATATCATTGACAAGTTGTCCAAATTGGAATTGGTGAAAGGTCTGCCAAAACTCAAGTTTGAAAAGGATCACATCCGTGACGCTTGCCAATTAGGTAAATAGACTCAGACATTATTCAAAGTCAAAGACATTGTCTCTACTACCAAACCTCTTCAAACAATCCATATGGATCTATTTTTCCCCACCAAGATCGCAAGCATTGGTCGAAAGAGATATGTTTTTGTTATAGTTGATGATTACTCACGCATTACTTGGTTAATGTTTCTTGCTCATAAGCATGAGGCTTTGATAAACTTTGAGATTTTTTGTATAAGATATAAGGAGAAACTGGACACCTTATCTCCAACTTTCACAGTGATCACAGAAGAGAATTCAAAAATAAGGCATTTGAGGAATATTGTGCTCGAAACAGATACTCTCAGAATCTCTCTTCATCTCGGTCTCCTTTGTAAAATTGTGTAGTGGAATGAAAGAATGAGTCTCTCTCGGAAACTACTAGAACTATGCTATTAGAACATAATCTCCCAGATCACTTTTGGGAAGAAGTAGTAAGTACAACATACCACATCATCAATAGGTGCCTGATCAG
Source organism: Capsicum annuum (assembly GCF_002878395.1). Classification (NCBI taxonomy): domain Eukaryota; kingdom Viridiplantae; phylum Streptophyta; class Magnoliopsida; order Solanales; family Solanaceae; genus Capsicum; species Capsicum annuum. Next base: position 32,534,988 of record NC_061117.1, read on the forward strand.
ACCTATTCTAAAGAAAATGACTTACGAAATTTGAAGATAAAAGAAGCCCAACATTAGCTATTTCTATCCTTTTTGCTGTAAATATTTTATTCACAATAATGATAAGAATTACTTGATAAAATTTGATCAATAAAGTGACAAATATATTTTTCTTGGGTACTCTCCCACAGGTCATACATACAAGGCCTTTAGTAAAAACAACTTTGTGTGCTGAGTAATCTATGCATATTGTATTTGATGAATCTAATCACCTCTTTATGAGTTTAAGTGTTAATGAAGAACAGGTGAGTAATCTATAATCTGGAGAAAATAATAGAACAACCTCTGAGCCATCATAAGATAAGTCGACTACACCCCCTCCGGAGTTAACTCCCATACCAAAAATAGTGAAGCCGTGTATTCCAAGAGAATAGAAGCATGATTGTAGCTATCCAAATGAACTCATCATCAAAAATGCAAAAGATAGAGAGCAAAAAAGAGCATCATTAAGGAGACAAGCATCAGTTGCCCTTTTATCTTAAATTGAACGAAAGAAAACTGATGAGGCCCTCAAAGATGAATCATGGGTCAAAGCCATGAAGGATGAATTGGACTAGTTTGAACAAAACCAAGTTTGGATCTTAGTTGAAAGACTAAAAAACTATTTTGTAATTGAAACTAGATGGGTTTATAGAAAAATATTGAATGAAAAAGGTAAGGTTATCAGAAATAAGGCCATATTTGTGGCTCAAGACTAAGATAAAACACCCTGATTTTGGGACCCTTAGAAAATTTCCTAGATTTCTAGCCTCTAGATAAGATACGACTGGTGAAAACAATTCGTACACTGGGATACGAGTGATATGGGTTATTCATGTGCTGATTAGTGTTAGTTAGAGGGTTGGTTAGGTTACTATAATGGGCATAATTTGTTTGGTATGAGTCATATGAATGGATTTGGTTCTTTCCTTCATTTAATCTTAGACTTGGTAGACTAACATGGATCTGAGTATGAGTCACTCACCATAAGCTATAATCCATGGTACGAGTCATACCATAGACTCGTATGGAGGTTAATGATCAACCATCTTTGGATTCTATTCAGCCAGGGGTAAGGATGATAAGTACTCATGACGTGTATTGCTTGCTTGATCGGTTCAAAACTTTCTTTTGTGACCCCATATGTGGCTATATGTTTTGGTTTTGATCCCAAGGTTATCTTACATCTTTTTTTCTCTTTCTACCTCAATAGATGACTTTATTTTTGCTAAAAGAGTCAATAAGGGTTGTGTGGTATCTATTGGTAGTAGGTAGACTTTGGTGGATTTTTTTGAACAAGATATGGTGGATTTTGATGTTATTTTGGGTATGGATTGGTTATACTCTTATTACATATATATAAATATACATATATTTATATATATATGTGTATGTATGTATGTCGGAACCCATCGACAGAAACCTAAACTTTGCATGATCGTTTACTTTGGCACCTAAAGTAGTCGGTGTTCATTTTTAGCAGCTCAACTAGTATTTCGATGAATCATTTTGGCACTTTTTGTTGAGTCATCATTGCTCATATGCTACACGCATTTTGAGCACGTATGAAGGGTATTTTTGTAATTTTATCCTCTATCTTCTCTTTCTTCCTCACTCTTTCTTTCATTAATTTTCCACCATTTTTTTCTTTCAATTTCCATTAATTTTTCCCCATTTTTTTCTTTAACTACAATGCAAAATATATGCACATTGTATATTTTTGTAAAATATGTTGATTGTGTCATTAATTTCTTTTCTTTTCAATTCAGTGACTCTCAATTTGATCCAATATATCACTTTTTCAACTAAAAGATTAGAAAGAATGAAAAGATCTACTATGCAAAATCTAAGCAGAAACTGAATGAAAAGATCCAGTTTCTTTCTTTTCAAGGAGCAGTTTTGAGCAATCCCAAGGGTATAGCTGGAGCAAGAGATCAAAATTGCTCTATTTTTAGCTGAAAAAATTGAAAAAATTATAATGCTTCTCTACTTTATCCATTATCATTTTTTTCCTCCCCACACTATGAACCCACCACTGGTATACCATCACCACCTCCCTAGATTCAAAATTTAAGGAGCTTTGGGAATAATTTGATGGGTATTTATTGATATTCACTCTCCCCTTATCATGATCACTAACTTTGTATTGCTTAACATGATTTACATTCAACTCTCCGACTACTTCATTATTTGCATGTTCCTTGAGTTTTAAATTTGAGGTGCTAGGCTTGTCCATTGATGGGGCTTTTGATCTAAAGGCATTATCATCATTCATGAGCTTTAATTGGCATTGGTAATTTTGAAATTAATTTATCGAAATTTTTGCTTCGGCCAAGTTCTGTTATGGCTTGAAATCACAATTCCCAAATTCAAATTGGTAGACTTCTAATCAATTGTGACTTTTAACATATGAGGGTTTATTTCTTCTTTAGGAATCATTTAACATTGATTTTGTTAAGAAATTTCAATTACCATTGCTTTTCCGGAGTTATTTCCATTTGGTTTAATTAACATAAATGAAAGAAAAAAAGAAGTAAAAAATTGAAGGGGATCTGCCGAAAATTTAGAAAGAAAAGGTGAAAAAGTGTAGGGATAGTTGTGGGGTGGGGGTTAGACATTTGGACTTTATAAATATAATTTATTTTTAAATTATTATTCTATATGAAAATGCTACACGTCTTCTTTTAACTAGTCGTTATGTCATGTCATCAACATGTGTATTATATACTCTTTCTCTAATATTAGCTGATAGTAAAAAAAGAGTGACACATTCAATGATTATTTTAGGTGTTTAAAATAAATAATATCTATTTTAGATGTCAAAGTGAAAGATCACTGCAATTTTAAGTGCCTGACAATGTGTCCCGCCTATATGTATATAGATATATGTATGTAAATATACATACATATATCTATCTTATCATACACATACGTGCACACACACACATATATACACACACATACATTTATTCATATATTAGTACTATAAAGTAATTTTTTTTTGTAAACATTTATACTAAAAATTAATTTTTTACCTTTGTTTATCAGAATAGCATTTATGTGCTCACTAATCTTCTTAAAAAGTCTCCACATATGTCTTGTTATATGAAGAGAGATATATTTCATAAATTAAAGAAAAAGCTATCAGATGGACAATACGAAAGATTTCTACTACAATCCTTCTGCCAATACGTTTGCATGCCAGATTCTTGAGTTCAATCATAAATATTTAGGTGCATTGTGGTGTGGGTGTTGAAAATCAGCTCTACAGATGTTATCATGATGCAGTTTAATTGATACACATTGTGGTTTATAATTGAAGAATTTACAGTCGTGTCTGATATCAACTGTGTTGCTTCTCCATTTGTCTTTATATTAGACTTGAAGGTGCTAAACAGGTTAATTGTCGAGTATTTTGGAAGCAAGAAGAATCTCCTAAATTATCATTATTTTAGGCTTTTAAAGACTGTGTATGGAGGAAAAACGATGATAATGCTTTGAGGATAACAATTCTTTATTTTATTTATCGATTATTCTGCCAGAAAAAATGTATTCTATCCGAGTATCAAGACAACATTTTGACTTGGTTGAGCATGACCGGTATCTGAATTATTACTAGGGAAGAAAGCTTTCGACGATCTTGCAAAAATTTTATCAAGAAAACTGATGTCTGAAGAAAAGTTCTGCTGACTCCATAGTATGCCATATACTATGCAAGTTTGGATGTACAAGTGTTGTTCGGTTGTGGATAGTCACCGGTCTAAGAGAAGAAAAAGCAGATTTAATGGTCACTACGGAGAATATCAAGAGTCCAGTAAAGGTTGTTTTAGAAATAACGGGCTCTAGCACACCACCACATCCCATCGTTAATCAGTAATAAAAACCACATTACGTGCAAGGACATTAGTGAAACAAATTCAGTCTTCGCTTAAATCCCTACATTAGGTATTGGTGAAGAGTCAATCATCAAGTCCAATGAAGTTGCGATTCTCAATCAGAAGGTCGATGCCTTGGAGAACTATGTCAGTATATTTTACTCGATTATTGACTATAAGGTTTACTCATTTGTTCACTCACCATCGCCTTATTTAATATAAATGTAGGTGAAGGTAGAGTTCTAAAATTTACATACTTTAATAAATGATAATAACAAGATGGTTATGGAATTTAAAGTAACAATGCTCCCGAGAAGATATGAATTATTCAAATATATATTTCAATAAAAAATTAGTCTTTACGAATTGTAATTATTGCCTATGTAGACTTTTCTAGACTTGTAGAAATTTTTAAGGCTATGAAGACTTTAGACTTTTTAGGGTACTAGCCTAGGTACTAGCCTTTTTGACTTATAGGTTAGCATTAGGTGTTAGTTTAGTTGTTGTTGATGATGTTCCTTCTATAGGTTTATTAGTTCTTAATACTTTCTTGCTATTTTCAGTTAAATTTGAAAAACATAGTTTTGCTGATCCTATTAGTGTTCTTTCTATATATTCTGGTGCATCTGTTATGTTTATATTATTATCTAATAATTGTTTTGTCATATATCCTATCCATAATTGTATTGTTTTTTCTGTATCTATTACACAGTCTAGGTCTAAAAAGTTATAATTTTTATTAATTGTTATAAATATGGTTTAATTAATTGTTTAAAATAATTATCCATAAAATGTTGATATCTACCTGGTGCATTTTTATATCCAAATGGTAATACGTTCCATTCATAAAATCCTTGTGGTACCGTAAATGCGGTTAATTCTTTAGATTCTTCTTCTAACTTTAGATGGTAAAATCCTGATTTACAATCGAATTTGCTAAAATAATTATATCCTTGTATTTGCCTTATTTTTAATATCTTATTTGGTATTGGATAATTATATGTTATAGTTTTTGCATATAGGCGGATAACTAATTTATGAAATAGATTTAGTAAATATATAATGAATCTATTTTTCTTTGTGCGTGGATATTTCTTAAATTTTGTTTCAATATTTTTTAATAATTTATTCTTTTCGTAAGATGTATTCATTAATTTGTTTGGTTTATCATTTTATCCTGTAGTAATTGCAGAGTTACAAATTTCTGTATAATAATTTATCCTAACTGTACTGTAATGTATATCTAATTCTAGATTTTCTATGTTATTTATTATCTTGTGTTGTTCTTCTCGTAGTGAGTCTTTTAAATTATATAAACTATCACATGTACTTTTTTCTAAATTTTCTAAGGTTTCTTCTATCCATATTAACTTTTCTTTTAGATTTTCCATTATTTTTCTAATTCGGTTTCTATAATTAATTTCTTTATTTAGATTATATTGATTTTCTCTAGTTTTTCTAATATATTCTAACATTTCTTAATCTGAATAATATCCTTCTGGGTAAATTTCTTGGTACAACTGTTCTATCCAATCTATGGTTTCAATTTCATAGTCTATTACTTTTTCTAATATTATTTTCTTAATGTCTATAATTTCTATATCTTTAAGTATATATAAAATTAAAATTTTAAGATAATCTAGATGATCTATCTTTTAAAATTGATTTTATTATAATATTTTGTAGTTGTTTGTTTTAGTCTTAGTAGTTCTTGCATACTTTTATTAAGAAATTCTATATATTTTATATCTTTATTTTCCATGTATTTGTTTATATTTATTTTTATCTGTTTTTCTAGTAATTGTATGTTTTTCATATCTTTTTCTAAAATTTTTATGTAATTTGTCATGATAGGTATTTGTAAGAGTAGTTAGGTAAGTATGGTGTATAATTTACTCTAGTCATGTAATATTCACCAAATGCTTTTTCTAATATGACTTTTCTTATATCTGCTACTTTTATATCTTTAAGTGCATACAAAATAAGTATTTTAAATTTATCTACCATCACATCAGATAAATAATTATTCATTTTCATAAAATTGCTTTTTTCAAAATATTTCCTTCAACCATGTACATAACAAAATATGGTCATCTTAGATTACTATATACTAGATTATTCTTAAATAACATGTTCTTCGGTCACTATTAGCATGGTAATTTGGATACTTTTTCTCTTAAACAACGCCTCTACTCTGGTTACTCCCCACCACGGCTTCTTGCCTCATTGGTTTCACCTTTAGGATGTCATAGTTCTTAGGGATTTTTCTCCGTTTCCACTTTGCTAATAAACTTCTTAACATATTATTCTTCGAATAATTCTACTATAAAGTAACTAATATGAATTTATTTTATCATATCATGATTGTTGGGAATTATGAATTTAGCTATTCATAATCATAAATAAATATACATGTTCGGGTAGTTTCGATATTTCTGAAGTTTGTTCCTCCATAGCTTTTTCCATTGAAATATGTCTGTTTTTTAATTAACTGAGCAAAATATTTGAATTGAAGAGAGTATTGCTTCAACACATGAAGACTTGCTTTGCAATGCCTTCAGTTTCCTTTATTTATAGAACGAAAAAAACTTTACAAGTATCTTTACACGTTTTTTAAATACTAACCTATAAGTCAAAAAGGCTAGTACCTAGGCTAGTACCCTAAAAAGTCTAAAGTCTTCATAGCCTTAAAAATTTCTACAAGTCTAGAAAAGTTAAGTCTAGAAAAGTCTACATAGGCAATAATTACAATTCGTAAAGACTAAAGATCTATACAATGAATTCAATATCTTGTCTCCGTTGATGTTGTCGTATCTGCTTTATCTCCATTATTACTTCTTATCTTATCTTTTCAGCTGACATTTTGTCTTCTTGATTTTTATTCTAGATGTACTTCTGGAATAATGTTATCTTCTCCATTACATCTTGAACATTGGTGATCTGGATATTTGTGTCCGACTATTTTACAATATCTTGTTAGTAGTCCGTCTGAAATAAATCCTTTTTTAATTGCTCTTGCGGTAGATTGTTTTTCTGGGTTGAGTAATGTCATTATCCATTGTCTGACATCTTCCATATCTGCTTGTCGTAGCTCTTTTGAATTTGAGTAAATCATTTGATGATCTCTCGAATAATAGCTCCATATTGGGTTTCCATTAGTATAATTATTTGTTAGTTCTTGAATAATCGTAGCTAGTCCAATAAGTCGTTTATTTGCGTAGAAATCGGGTATCTCAATTCTGGGTATCTCCGATTGCTGTGTAATATCTTCTGGTATGATCATATCTCTGGTTAATCCTATTTTTACAACTTGTATAACTGATTTTATTTCGTCATATAATATCTCTGCTGGTACAGTATAACACTTTATGTAAAATAGATTTCCTTTCGTTATCCTTTTGTAGGTGGTGAATATCTTGTGTAATTCTTCCATAGCTGTTAATTCTTCTCCGTCTTGGGTGTATATGGTGTTTAATAGTCCATAGTCAAAACAAGTTTTTACTAGGCTTGGGTTAGTTTTGGGTAGTGCAATTAGTTTGTTATATACTTGTAATTTTTGGGTTATATAGTTGGTGTTTGGTTCTCTGATGTTTGTAGCTCTGGGGTTAAGGTTTAGAAATGTTTGTACTCTGTAGATATTTTCTATGTATTTCTGGGCTGTGTAGTTGTAAACTTTTTTATCTTGGTTTAGGCTATCTCGGTATGTGGTAACTTGTGGGGGTATGAACAAGTGGTCTTTTTGTGTTTTTGGTGTAAATGGTTTTTCAAATATTTTATTGATATTCATGTTCTGGTATCTTGGTCGACTAACTCTGCTTGTACCTGCAGAAGTAGATTGATAAATGTTATGGGTTTTATGGAGTGTCCCAACGTCTCCTTCTAGCTCTGGAACTTTAATGTCTTCCGATCGACATAACTCTGCACACTGCTGAGTTAGCTGATTTGTAGCTATAGACTTCAGTTTATCTTCATTAGTCTTTAGCTTTTCTATCTCATTACCCATACTGTCCACTTTTATTGAAAGTGTAGTTAGGGTGTTAAGTATTTTTTCTAGAGTATCTTCTTCTATTATTTCAGTCTGTGTAGCTTTGTCTTGATATGTAATCTGCAATAACATTTTTGTTAGTACTGATCACTTCAATTGTAAATGTGAAATTTAATATATTCAAGACTAGTCTCCGAATCTCTTTTGTTGTAACTGAATTTTGTATTTTCTTTGTTAACCACCAGTGTACCTGTGTATTATCTGTTCGTACAATAAATTTGTTATACACAATATATGGCTCAAATGCTAATAAACATTTATATAATGAACATAATTCTTTCCTATTTATTTCCCATTTTATTTCTGTCTCATTGAACGTACCTGAGTAGTATCTACAATGGTGTTCTATTTTTTCTGCTTCATATCGATATTTAAGTACTCCTCCATAACTATATTCACTAACATCGGCTTCTACTATGTATATAAATTTTCTATTTTCATCTGGAAATTGTAATTTTGGTAATTCTTTACAAAGTAATTTTATTTTTTTAACTTGTTTTTTATCTTCTTCATTGTAGTTATATTCTATATCCTTTTTTAATTTTTTCTGTAGTGGTTTTAAAGTTTCTGCTAATTTTGAAATATATTCTCTTACTTGGTTTACTAATCCTAAAAATGATTGTAATTTCTTTTTTTTGTATCTAATTCTTCTTTCGAATTTATTATTTTTTGTACTATATGTTGTTGCATTTTTACTCCACTTTTATCTATTTGTATTTCTAAAAATTCTATCTGGTTTTTCATAATTTCAGCTTTCTTTTCGCTTAGACTTATTCCCGATTTTTCTATTATATCTGTAAACTGTTTCAATAATTTTAAATGTTCTTCTTTGATTTTTGTATATAATAATATATCATCTATGTATACTATACAATTAGATAATTGTTTAAAATAATTATCCATAAAATGTTGATATCTACCTGGTGCATATTTATATCCAAATGGTAATACGTTCTATTCATAAAATCCTTGTGGTACCGTAAATGCAGTTAATTCTTTAGATTCTTCTTCTAACTTTAGATGGTAAAATCCTTATTTACAATCGAATTTGCTAAAATAATTATATCCTTGTATTTGCCTTATTTTTAATATCTTATTTGGTATTGGATAATTATATGTTATAGTTTTTGCATTTAAATTTCTATAGTTAATAATCATCCTACTTTTTCCTCTTTTTTGTTCACTATGTTTATTTACTATAAATACTGGACTATTATGTTTACTATTACTTTTTTTATATATATTATTTTTCTAATAATTCATTTATATGCATTTTAAATTCTTTTAAATCGTCAAAATTATATGTTAATGATTTCTGGATTATTATGCTATTTTTATCTATTAATTCAATTTTTATAGTAGTTTTATGTTTACCCCTGCTGACTTGGGAAAATGCTTTATATATCCAAATCTGTAATAAAAAGCAATACAAATGAATAAAACACGTTCAGTATATAATATTAATGCATAATAACTGACAGTCTATAATAAACTAATCAAATAACTGATAATACTTACCAAAAATGTCCAGGAGAATCCAAAGAGAGTGTACGACGCACCATTCCTCCCAAGATATGTTTTCACTAGCCTGTTGAAATCTATCTCTTCTTTTGGCACTCTAGTGTTAGATCGAATGACTCTTTGCCTCATGGGTACTCTTCAAAGAATTCGATAAAATCGGCCATCTTGATGATGTCCACCTCGATTCTCTTTAATCCATTTCGAGCGACCAGAATAGTGTGCACAAACCACACCAGAAAATACTTGTACTTTTCCTTCATGTCCACCCTATCTCCTCTCACAAGCTTCAACAACTTCTTTGCACTAATCTTCTACCTTTTGGTTATCTTTGTAAAAGCCTCCACCCTTCTCAATTACCCAATTGTACCTAGAATCATAGGGCTATTTGGAACAATTCAGCTTCGTGATTAATGCAAAATAGTTTAGACAAAAACAAGTTGGCACCATTTATGCAAAATCAAATCTTGTTCTCCTTAGGGACCGGCTTCTTGCAGCTAAGTGTAATGGACAAGCTGCCCATTGGACTTCATAAACTTGGACAACTTTCGTAAGAACCTACAACACGACTACTTGAATGAAGCTTTAAGATTTTGATCATCCAGAACCTTTGTAAATTACTCGTAGAGTGCTATCCTAGATCCGACTGAAATTTTAGCTGAAAACAACCTAACATCATCAGAAATAATGGTGAGGTTAACCTCTTACCAAAAATGTGCCTTATCCAAGGAGGCACAAACAATGCTCCTCATCTTCCTCCTCTTTTCTTCCATTTCCTACAAAAAATGTCTCCTTCGACTACACTTCCCCATACTCCATTCATCAAGTGGCTTCTCTCTTTCTGACTCCTCTACTTCTACTACAACTCTTTCCCTTTCGAAGCCCTCGAGGCTTATTCGTCTCTCCTTTTAGTATCCGCATTTCAACACACCTCTACCTATAACCATAATTTTTTAGATGATATACAATAGGCCAAACAATCTATTAAAAGTGAAACCATTTGCAACAACAGAACGATAAAATATAGAATTAAAACCAGTCCAAATAACATTATAAGGAAGAAGAATTCAGAAAATCTAAAAAATCAAATCTTTAATCGACCACAATGATTATCAAAGCATGCATTTGCAACAACACCAATAAATCAATTTTGAATAAAAACTGGCAAAATATAATGGCATTCATCATTACAATCAAGAATAATTCCCAAAAATAATTCCAAAATTCAAAATTTGAATCGTCAAAATTCAAAAATTTAATGAGAAATGTTGACCATAATTCGACAAAAAAAGATATACAATCACATAATTGAAGCTAAATAATACATATTTTAACTGCATCACTGCCCTAATTCGAAGAAATTTCAAATTTTTTGAAAAGAAACCCAACAGTCACAAAATAAAAATAAAATAAAAAACAATCAATATATAGCTTAAAATGACCGCAAGATCTATAATACTACCCCAACTGTGAAGATGATGGTGGTGTGGGGCTTGAACACTTAAAAATGGCGATTGAAAATTGGGAGAGCTTTTTTGTTGGAAGAGGGTGGGATGTCAGAGGCCAGAGAGAGGGAGTTGGGTTTGGGGGTATTTTAAGGGAAAGACAAGGGGTGAAGTGTTCAAAAAAATAACTTAGAGGGGGTTCTACAACTATTAAATACAACTATTTAACCCCTGACCTATCCCTTTATTTCAAAATCCTAAAAATTAAATAAAAAATAATAAGGTGTCTCTTTTTTAAAATAAGTTTGTAGGGTGTCTTCTTTTTCGAATCTTCTTAAGTATGTTATTATATTTTCTACTCTTTTGCTATAATCTCTATATACATATATGTTTCAAGAATTGTACATGAAGTTTAAATTTCTTTTACAAGAGTAATAATGAAGATCATTACAAAGATGATAGGGCAGCCCTCAAGTTATGGATATACTTTGGTTCTGAATTCATTCAAGACAAGAACTGATTTTATAGGTTAACTTGGTTAATTATACGTTCTATTACGCTATACATGATTATCAAAATAAATTATTTTATTTTATATTCAAGTCGATGGTCTATCCAAAACAACCTCTCTACTTCATCTAAAATAGTGGTATAAACTGCGTACGCTTTACCTCCTAGATCCTATTTTGTAGAAATACACTAGATCTGTTGTTGTTGTGTATACAACATATTGATGGGATTTTGTACCCCTTGCATAATAAAGACAAGTAGGAGTTAAATAGTCAATAAATAAAATACAATATATGCCCAAGAGCATTATGTTCGATATTTTTAATAAGTATACTGACTATACACAAAAATATAATCTTTTTGATTAGGAATTGACAATCGTGAAATACATCAATGATTTTAGACCCTACATTACTGTACCTTGACATACATAAGATTATGATTTTAACTCAATGAGTGTGATGGAAAAAATTCATTGGGTGTTCACTGTTCTATCATTCAATGATCAATGTCTATATGTGAATGACTGATATAGATCTGCCCACCGTGATGCTTCTGTTACATTTGAAATCAGAAAATTATTTGAATGTATATTATTATACATAATAAATACTGATTTCTTTAAAAAAGTATTAATTTCTCCTCCCATCCTAGGTACATGGATTGTGAGGAAGAAGCATGTTAAGATATGATATATATGGATAATTTTTCACAAATATCATCGGATAACATATAAGTTAATATGTCCCTACTCTTTTTTCATTTCTAATTTTTAGTATCAACACAAGTATGCTAATCAAATAAAATTCTTTTCTAATAAATATGTAGGGACTATGGAGTCATTATTGCTATGTACGTTGAGTATCTTAATTCTAAAATGATATTCCATCAGGAGAATTAGATGTGGATCAATTGCGTAATCAATATGCTGTACTTATTTGGGATCACAGTACTCAAAAGCTTAGTGAAATATAGAAGTGATGATGAGAGTCTTGATAGGCCAATCAGGCCACTTTTTGAGTGTGATAATAGTGAGAGGATCATAATTTCATAGATATTAAAATTGATTTCAGTTTTATTATTTCATTTCAATTTGTTTCAATATGAATGTCTATTAAGACGATTTAGTCATTTTTGTATATATGACAATGAATCAAAACTATCTATGCATTAAAATTTTTTTGTTTTTGAATTGTGTTTATGATATTTTTTTAATGTTATGATGCGCTGAACAACATATCTACATTATAATGTCTCTGATTCAGTATTGGCGATTGTATTTTGTATACCATATACATTTAATTATTTATATTTACATGTTATTCTGCATATAATTTTTTTCCAAGTATATCTTTGTGTGTGCGTGCGTGCGCGCGCGTGCGCGTGCGCGCAAGATATAGAGCTCCGTACCAGTACAGACCCAATATACATTACTCCTTCTGTTTCAAATTATGTGATATAGATAGAATTTGAAGTCAATCATTATTCATTATATATTTTAAATATTTTAAGTTGTTAATTATTATGATCTATAGTAACTTTTACATAATATATATTACTCTTTTTTATCTCAGTTTATGTAGCAAAAATTAATTTTGAGAGTCACTAATTTTTCATATATTTATTTTAAATATTTTAAGTTAGTAATTCTTGTGATTTATAATAGTTTTTACGCAATTTTTAAATGTATATCTAGTTCTTTTATACAATTTATGTACTACAGATGAAATTACAAGAGTCAATTATTAATTATTGTTATCTATATAATGTAATTCCCCTTCTTGTTCTTCTTCTCCTCCTTCTCCTTCTTCTCCTCCTCCTTCTCCTTCTCCTTCTCCTTCTCCTCCTTTTCCTCCCCCTCCTCCTCCTTCTTCTCCTCCTTCTTCTTCTCCTTCTTCTCCCTCTTCTCCTCCTTCTCCTTCTCCTTCTTCTCCTCCCCCTCCCCCTCCCACTTCTCCTCCTTTTTCTCCTCCTGCTCCTTTTTCTCCTCCTCCTCCTCCTCCTCCTCCTCCTCCTCCTTCTTCTTCTTATGATTTATATTATTTTTGTCACGACTCAATTGGATTTGAGTGACACATATCCGATTCTCCAGCGGGGCAACCAACAACCTTGGGAACATTAACCAACCCTTGAGAAAATAAAAATAAATAATCCATTAATTATTCAAAAATAAATTGAAGGTCCAAAACAACTAGGAGAATTGTATAACATACACCTAAATAAAATAACCATCCCTAGAGCCCGAAAGTCAATGTACCAAAACTATTAAAGAATGTCAAGAAGGAAATGTAGCCCCAAAAACTAAAAGGAGAAATATATGCAGGATAAAGGACTAAATCATCCAAGATAGATTCATGGTAGCACAAAACATGCTGCTCACTTTTGAATCCATAGTCCGATGATAAAATCATAAGTAAGGCCTCGTAAGAGTTGTTGGAATATGGCTGCATTAAACAAAAGTAAGAGCAGGTGTAGTATTAGCACACAAAAAAACAACAGTATACAGATAGGTCAGTTGGCCAACCCAAGATGAGAATATGAATACTTAGCCACAACATAGTACAACAAGTCAATACATGCTTGTCCTAACTACACCATAAAGAAACACATAACACTTAAGCAGTTTAGGATTCCTAGCAACAAGTCAAAGACATCTACAAGTATTCAAATTAATCAAGTCAAGAAAAGTCAGGTAAGTACCACAACATATAAGTTCAACACCCAATTCATTCATGGAATCGTCAAACTCACCTGTACCTTGTACATACATACTAAGGGTATCATAACCACCCTCTAGTCATGACCTTCTGGGTATAAGTTTTGTCCATTCACCTAATCCTAGGCACAAGTGCCTACTAACCTTGTTCCACAAATAGCCCATGAGAATGTCTATTTACCAGAACACTCCACAAACAACCATAGAATATGAAAAAATCATATAAAACAAGATACCAACAAACATTTACAATATGTCCAAATTTTACATATAATTTTATTTGAAAAGTGATCTCACACAAATCAACATGCATTAACAAGAACTATTAAGAAATAAATAATATGCATATATAACACAAATTAAATTAAACTATGTAATCATCATCTACCTCAATCCATTCTTGTACAACCTAACTGAGTCATAACCTTGCATGCAGAAAATGTTTATTGTGGTAATAGACAATATAGTTAGAGAGAGAAATACCTGCCTCTCTCTTATTTCCATACCAACCTTAGTCCCTCGGAGTATGACCACATCCTTTTCCTAACCTCAGACCCCACAAGAATCCCTCTATATCCCCGATGGCCACATGACCATAGACCTCTTTATAAACCTCTCTTTAGCAATATCGTGAGGGAGACAAATTCCCCTACCTCTCTTCTCAAACTCAAAGCTATACCAGGTTTTTACTTAATTCCATATGATGGCGATACTGATAACCCAATCATATTATCCATGGAGGAGAAATAGAGACTTTAATCCCCATGGAAATTCTCGGTGATCATCAAGTTGCTGGGGAAGAAGCTCCATCACCAGTACTAAAAAAAAAATTAATTGACCTCTGGAAGTTAAAGAAAACTTTCCCTTTAATTGATTTGGGATCGGAATAGTATATAGTCAAGCTATCAGGAAGCAAGTCACAAAATAGGATTTTACAGGAGGGGCCTTGATTTATGGCTATTTCTTACCTTTTAGTCCTATTGTGGGAACCCAACTTTGTCCCTAAGGAATCCTAAATTGAATCCACAGAGTTCTGGATCAGGTTTTCCCAATTACCCACGGAGTTCTACGATAATTCAATTCTAGAAAGTGTGGGACGAAAAATAGGTAAATTACTCATGATTGACGCCTGCACTTTCTTAATTCTCAGAGCCAGATACACACGTATTTGCATATAAGTTCCATTAGATATCCTACTAAAGTTTTCAATCAAGATCGAAAACCACCAATAAATGATCCACTATGAGGGAAAGGCTTTTCTTTGTAAAACATGTGGGTGTTTGGGTCACATCCTTAGTAAATGCATGGTAGCCCAGTCCAAGAAGGAAGACACCCCTAAACATCTCTGACTTACCAAAACCAACAAAGGTAAATGGACAATGGTCATATTTAATTGAAAGAGGAAAGAATGCATCCAATCAGCTCAAGGAGGTAAAACAAAGCATCATAACATCAGAGTTAAAAGATTTGATGCAATTTCTGGTAAGTTCCCTGAACCTAAATCCTCTGATATTCTAGTTGTACTGACCTCCGGCGTTCTCTTAGGTGCGGATAAAGGTAACCCCTTCTTACTAACCCTAATGGACTTGGTCCTTCTAATCCAAAAAGTGTATTTGGGCCTAAAGAGGACCCGACAAGTAGTCAGTCCATCCCAATTAGGCAGTTATGGACAAAATCCCATCCTTTCTCTAGGTCGACTATTTTCGAACACCCTATTGATAAAAAAAGGCCTAATAACTTGGGGTAAAAAATATTGATGATGGCATGCTCCAACTAAACCCCCAGCCCAACCCACTCCCGAAACTACTAGTTTAAAGGGAACTCTTTCTGATTCTGAGTTGGAAAGAGATCCTAGCCACTCTTGCTCTCTCTCCAAACCCCTGATATCCCTTCTAATTATGCTTTGCCGGTGCACATTAATAAAAAAGTGATATTGTTTTTTCCAATAGACACTTAACTGCTCATCCAGTCAGTAATGATGGAATCCATAAAGACTCTCTATCAGACACTCTTAAAAGTAATACTTAGAAGTCAAGTAACTTGGTTACTGTCACTTCCATTTCTTCCCTCTCTCAATGGATTTCTCGAGTCAAAGCCCTCTTCTTTCTTTGGTCTTTACCACTAAACTAAAATCATTTTCCAAATTCATGGTTAGAGATATACCTGTCCCAACAGACCATCCCCTTAAAGATAAATGTAGAGGGGAGGACACTCATTATCTGAATGAAAGATTCTCATTACCTTGCTCAACTGGTGAGAGTGGGCATGATTCAAAGGCTGACCAACTATGGTCAGAACATATGGATGACTACGATGAGAAACATCTTCAGTCAAGGTCTTGCGACCAGGTGGTCAATAGACCTGATCATATCGGAACTCTCTAACACAAGTCAAATCTTACCGTCCCTCCCAAAATGATGAAGCTGTTATCAAAGGGTCCTCATTTTGTAAAAAACTCTAGGGACTTCCTAGCCCCAAACTCACTCAAAATCACCACCACTTGCTAACCTCATTATACCTTAAGATGATGGAATGGGAAAAGACCCTAGATGACTTGAGCGAAAGCAATAGGGAAATGGAAAATATCTTGGCCTCCTTGAAAGCTCCCCACGTAAAGGTCATTACTTTAGAAAAACCTCTTTCCCACTTGTTCGAGGACCTTATCAGTGAGCTCTGGCTAATCCTTCTACCATTGCAGCTCAACAAATTCAATATAGAACTAATGCTTCTATGAATAGTAATCTTCTATTCCATAAAATTAAACTCTCTCTCCAAGAAGAGAAAAGAACCAATGATTGCCTTTTTTCCTCCCCCTAGACAGAGGCAAGGGAATAATGGAGAGTCTCCAACAAACTCAAGATAACCCCATGATGAACATCATAATATGAAATGTGAGAGGGGCAAATAATGCCAAGTTTAGGAGACATTATCAAGCCATGATCAATATTCACAAGCCCACTCTCTTAGATTTGCTTGAGATTCGAATGACTGACTATAAAGAAATTACTCAAACACTTAGTTTCAATAACCAAATCCAATTCCCGTCCACTGGTAACTCCAAAGTTATTGTCATTATGTGGGATGTCACCTAGATTAATATAGGTCTCTCATTTTAGAAAGGTTGGATAGATGTTTTTCTAGTAGAGATTGGATCCATCTTTTCCTAGATATTACTATGACTCACTTTCCTAGGACCCACTCTGACCTTTGCCCTCTTCTTATTAATCCTTATAAACCCCTCTAAAACAGAAAAACTCTTTAGGGTTGAGTCCATGTGGTGCTCCCATCCTAGTCCCATTCAGGTTATCCATAATTCCTTTGGTAGTGAAATTCCACTCATTGAAGCTACCACCCTCTTTTAAGATTAGGACAAGACTTGGAATAGACTAACCTTTGGCAATATCTTCAAAAAAAAAGGGAGATTCTAGCAACACTTTTTGGTATCCAGAAGTCCTCCAGCTACCCTACCAGTCTATTCCTTCATGACTTGGAAAGGAATTTCATTAAGGAATTCAGTCTTATTCTTAGGCAGGAACAGGAATTCTAGAGACTTAAAATCTAGAATAACCCGGCTAGCTGAAGGGGGCTCGAATACTAAATTCTTCCACACCTTTACCTTCAGCAGCAGAAGAAGAAATAAGATTAATGCTCTAAAGACTGATGTTGTAAACTGGATTGTCTCCTTTGAAGCCATTAACCATCATATTGTCTCTTATTATAATTCTGTCTTCATGAATAATCATAACTCCTCCTACATGAAATGCCAAGATAATCCCTCTTTTAGAGGATCTCTTATTTTTGAAGACCATCACCTCCTAGATAGCATCCCCCCCTCTGAGTAGATCAAGAGCACCACCTTTTTCTTTAAAAATAATAAGGGCCCTAATCTAGATGGCCTTCATCCTTTTGTTTATCAGAAGTACTGACATAAACTTGGGCCCCCAGTTATCAAATTCTGTGAAAAGACTTTTTAAAAAGGCACAATGGATCCAACGGTAAATTCCACTTACCTCTGTCTCACTCTTAAATGCCTTAATGCTTCTAACCTAAAAAATTTTAGGCCTATTGAACTCTATAACACCTAATATAAGATCATCACTAAGATAATAACTAGAAGACTTAAACCCCTTCTAGCTAAGATTATTAATACTAGTCAAGCCAGCTTTCTCTGTAACATAAGAACCTCTAATAATGCTATCATTGCCTAGGAAGTGATCTCTCACTTCCAAGAAATGAACGGTAATAAAGCTGGTATGATTCTTAAATTGACTTAGAAAAGGCCTTTGACAAACTTGAATGGTCCTTTATTAGGCAAGCTCTTCACTTCTTCAATGTCCCTCCCAATCTATCCTCCCTCATCTTGTCTTGTATCTCCTCCTTTACCATTTCAATCCTTATCAATGATGAGAAAACAAACTTCTTCCAGCCTACTAAAGCAATTAGGCAATGAGAACCCACATCCTCTTATCTTTTTATTATGTGCATGAAAATCCTTTCTAGGAGGATTGACTATGAGATAAATACCCTAAACTGGCACCCCATCTCTATCAGTAATAAAGGGCCTAAATTATCTTATTTTTTCTTTGCTGATGACCTGACCTTATTTGCTAAAGCCATTAGAAACAATTGTGTTACTATTTCAAAGGTCCTCCAGGTTTTTAGCAGCCATTCAGGGCAAAGGATCTACCACTCAAATTCCAAGGTCCTTTTCTCTAAGAGATGTCCTTCCCATACTAGGAATAAGCTTTCTAATATTATTTCCATTAGAGCTTCTGATAGTTTTGGTAAATATCTTAGATTTCCTATCTTTCATAAGAATCCTGGTAATAGAGACTTCAACTTCATTCTGGATAACATCAACACTAAGTTGACTGGTTGGAAAGTAAACCTCTTGAGTATGACTGGTAGGGTAACTTTGGCCAAATCCACCCTTAACAGTATCCCAACCTATGCTATGCAGTATATTTCCCTCCCTAGTACTATCCTCTCCAATATTGATAGAATTTAGAGGAATTTTATTTGGGAAACCACTTCTGAGGAAAGGAAATTACACCTCCTAAGCTGGGATTCCATTATCCAACCAAAGTATGAGCAGGGTCTTAGGATGCAGCGAGCCAAAATTCGAAATGATACTTTCAATGCTGGTCTAGCTTAGAGATATTATCATATCCCTAATAGCCATTGGTCTTCCACTCTTAGAAGCAAGTATAAGAGACAGAACCTTCCCCCAAGAAGGTTTTCTCTAGAATCTGGAGAAACATCCTCTAGGTTTGGGTTTTATGTAAATTAGGGGACCACTGGATAGTTCAAGATGGTAGCAAAGTAAACTTCTGGGTGGATAAAAGGATCCCCCACCTAGAACCCTTAAGGAGCCTGATTCAGGGTCCTTTGAGCCTTCCTCAGTCCAACATAACTCTTGTTAAGGTATGGAATAAGAGAGAGTGGAACTTCTCTAATCTCTCACTCCAGCTACCTCAAGATATTATTCTTAGCATCAAGTGTTCCTTTAGGAGCAACCCTCGACTTTAAGCTGATCGTTTGATCTGGGGACTCACTGGAAATGGGATCTTTACTTCCAAATCTACTTATAACCTGATTACCGGTATTGGAAGATCTCTGGTGAATCCCACCAATCCCTCCTTTAAGTGGATCTGGAAGATCAACTGGCCCTCTAAGCTTAAGACCTTTCTTTGGCTAGCTTAAGATAATAGACTTTCTATATCTTCTTACCTTACTAGGATAGGGATAAACATCGATCCTAGGTGCAAGGCTTGCAACTGCCAGTTAGAAGATATAGTCCATGTCTTCTTCGAATGCCTCATCACCAAAGCTTTCTGGAACTACCTTTTTGAGGTTAGCATAAAAATTAATGGCCTTAACATCACCAGGTTTTACCCAAAAAACTAGAATTTCAGTTGCTCTACATTAAAGCATAGGAGTTTTCATAAGATGCTCACTTGACATAATATCCTCCCATTCAGCCTCTGGGCTATTTGGAAGAACAGGAACTAAAATATATTCAAAAACATGACTGCTCATCCAATCTAGAAACAGGCTTATGATGAGACCTTAGAGTATATCACTCTTGTCTCTCCCAATAGACAGTCTCACCACAAGTTAGACATCAACCTTAGATGGGTCAGACACAAGCCCAAGTATTTTATGCTCAATACTAATGAGGCTTGCAAAGGTAACCCTGGTAAGAGGGTATTGGGGGATGATCCATAGCATAGATAGTAGCTGGGTTCTGGGGTTTGCTAAAGCCTATCCTTAGGTTACTAACAACCAAATGGTACTATTTGATCTCAATGAAGGGCTTCATCTTGTAGAAGAAAACAGCCTTATGTCAATAGAAATAAACATTTACTCGACTGAAGTTTTATCTTGGCTTGGTAATGGGAACTTATTTTACGACTCCATTATTGATGAATGTAGGTAAAACCAAAGAAGACTAGGAAGGCCCATGGTGTTACATTGCTATAGGGAATAAATCGGGGTAGCAGATGCAATGGCAAAGTTTGGGGCACAATTGGAAACATAACTTAACATCAACCTTTTTGAAGTTCTGCTTATGTGTGCATAACAAGACCTGTGGGCAAACATAGCTGGAATTTTTTTTACAAGATCAGTGAATGCTTGTAATTTATCTCCGAATAGAGAGACAGGATATTGTTTTGTACTTAATCCTGACTAACTAATGTCATGAATGCCACAACTTACTCCTTTTTAATTAATGCAATCTTTTTGACCAAAAAAAACCTTGCATGCAATTTTTGCTTGATTTTGGTCTAAAAATATACGGAGAATGCATAGTCAATGCAATGACCTACCATGTTAGGAGTTATAACTCAATTCCAACCCTAAGGTCAAGTTCGTGATCATTTCCTCCCTATTCCAGGGCTTTTCTACTATAATCCACCTAAAACTATCAATTTAATAGATCATTTACTGAATTAACTACACACAAGGGTAATTTAATGACCATTTACTAAAATCCAAGACATTCTGAATAATACCCTTTATGCTAAGATCAATTTTGGAAATTATACTTACTCGAATTTGATTCCGTAAGACTTCGCGGGTTCCTTATCATCTTAGCTAACTAAAATTTAAGTTAAATACTACCGAACTTAAAAATTTTATTCCTGGATCTCCCTAGCCTACACCTTGCTCAAATTTTATCCAAAACTAACCTAACATAAAATTTGTAACTTTAAATTTTAGAAGAATCTTAGACTGGATTTTTAAATAGAAGACTTATACATAATGACAGAGTGGGTTGTTACAACAAATACCAATTTACCTATCGTTCATCTCCGAATGATCAAATAAGAAAATTAGGCTGAAATAAGGAAAGAAAAGAGTACTTGTATTCTCAAACAGGTGAGCATACTTGTCCTGTATGTCCTTCTCAGATTTCTAAGTTTCTTTTTCTATTGAATCTTGATCAAAAAAATTTCTTTCATCCTCAACCTCTAATCATGTTGATCTAGGATCTCCATTAATTTCTCCTCATATGCCAAATGCTTATCTAATAGAACTGAGTCTTATTTGATGATGGAATCTCCCTTTCTATGGTACCTTTTGAGCAAAGACATATGAAATGCCAGATAGACTTTTCAAACCCCCTGAATTAATGCTAGTCTGTACTTAATTAGACCCATATCCTCAAGAATATCAAAGGGACTACTATACCGAGAGCTGAGTTTTCCCCTCTTATTGAATAATATGACTCCCTTCATAAGAGATATCTTGAGCAACACTTGATCACTAACATTGAAAACTATGTCTCTTACCCTATGATCCAACTATACTCTCTTCTTTAATACTACACTATACTTGAGGCTACTGAAGATACTCACATGAGCATTGATATTCTACTTACTAAAGTCTGGGCTGAACTAAATTCTCTCTCTATGTTCAAGCTTACTCAATCTATCAAGTGCACACATAATACTATAATACTAGTTTGAATCATGAATTCAATACACCTTACGCTTTCACAACTTCTCATCTGATGAATAATTCTTATTACCTCTTCAACAACTACATTTAACATCTTACTAGCCATTCACTAATAAGCAATGCATTTATCTACTTACACTCCAACATGACATTCAAGCATATCTTCATAACTACATATGAACTTTTAAACAACACCCATAAAAACATCTTTCTAATATTCTCTAATACCTCTATCAATAAACCTTCCAGGCGCTGTCCCTAAGAAAACACACACAATGTTTCAACTAACCATGACATGTATCAAAACCCTTACCTCAATCATTATTCAAGCCTATAGCCTCATGTAAAACAAACATGCAATAATCTTTTCTTAACATAAAACATTTACTCTCTTACATCTAAATAAATTACTCATCATCACCATAATTTCATAAAGAGAAGTAATTGAAAGGTTAGAATATGAGAACCTAAAACATGAAGAGATACTATGTATAACTTTGACACATAACTGAGGCTTGAGGAATAGAGTATCCATAACATGGGTTTATTATAGAGATAAAATTGAGGATATACATGGCATAATATGAATTTTGATGATCTTTAAGAGTGTAGTAGGAGTACTGGAACTGAATATACTATAAAGCATGAGTACATAAGTCATGAGTTATATGACCTGTGTTTGGAGTTCATAAATTCATGGAACATAATTCGTACTGATGAGTGAACTGGAACTCCTTATACTAGGAACTGGAGCGTACATGATTCTATGAAAAGTGCATGAATATGAGCTATAATCATAGGACTGATATGTAAGGCATGAGTAGACATCATGATAACTGAAGTACAAATACTGAAATAATCTTGGGGTGGGCATCTTTCTCCCTAGTATTGTTCTACAACACACTAGAAACACTACTAGAATCTGAGAGCCTAACTTGGTTACTGGGCCTTTCATCTACCCCTTAGCTTTTGTCCATCCTCCTAAGTCGGTGCTACAATGTACGCATAAATGATAATTTTACCCTTAAAGCCTATGCCTGATAGTGTAAGACCTACTGCTAGTACTTCCTTATGATATGCAATTTTTAAATTTCTATAGCCCGGACAATCATCATCATATAATAACTTAAACACTGACTAACTTAGAATTTCTAGGAGTATCACCATACCATGAGTTCACACCATCTAGTGCTTCAACTTTACTTTCTATCAGCTCAATCTTCAAAGATTCAAACTTAGATTCTAACACTTATCATGGATATTCCCAAACCCTTAAGGAACCATACTAACACCCTTCATAGCCTACTAATATTGCATATCTAAACTTATATTTCTCCCTAAACCATAAGAATTACCATTACACTTGGACATCTGGCGTTAACATCCTACAACCCATCACTTAGCTGGTAAGAACATCAATTACTACATTACTAGCCTCATTCATATTTAGCACTCAAAGGTACTACATAAGCACACCCATTACCATCATACTTAGCTTAAATTCTTCCATACATGTTTTCAAGCCTACTAATTCACTTTTCATACAGCTAGCCCACGGATATGTAGTCCACCAAATTTTGATAACTCTATCCCCACTTTACTGCTGCTAAACTTTTGGATTCATGCTTCTAATTCTAGGCCATCTATTGTCATAGGATTTCAGGAAGAACTCTGAAAACATATCTTACCCCTAAGCACTGAGATACTACCCCTTTATTCAATGACTAATTTATTCAGAAACTAAAACTGAATATCTTTATTTATGAAAATCAACTAAAACGGTTTTATAGGATACTGAAATTGGGTAGTTTCTGTAGACCCATCTGACTAAGATAGATTTATCCACTGAGGTATACATTGAGAAGGGCTCTACTAAGGTTTCGAGACTGACACTAAACTCGACAACTATATAGGAGGTTACATAAAAATAAAGCTCCAGGGTCTAACAAAGCATAAATATGTAAATGAAAGACCTGTAACGTACTCATAACCACATCAAGAGACCTTTCTTGATCTTGTCGAGACTGGAATGCATACAGTTTGTTCTGGTATCCTGCTGAGTCAGGCCACCTACTGGAGCTAATGACTGATTGGACTAGCCTTGTCGACATAAATCCTTTCCCCTCTGAGCAAGTACTAGATATTCTCTGAACCTGTGGCTTGGCTTGCCATATCTAAAACATACATAACTGATACCTCTACACACATACTTATGATTCCTACCATATTCCTGGTAAAGCAGATTAGTATGTCCACCATTTATACTACTTTGGGTCTTGGAGCCTGGTGCCCCATCATGACTGTCATTCCTTGTAACACCCCGAGTCTGGTACCTGGAATGCCACACAGTGCTCATGACTCCAAAGTACTATAAGCTAACCCATGACTGATATCTGTACCTATTCACTGCATAATATACTATATAAATACGGAAAATAAAGATTGAAAGGCCATAAGGTTCAAAGATCTGATAAAACATAACATCTGAAGATATGGTATATTAATACCAAAAACAACTGAAATAACTATTTAAACATACTAGTCTGAAAGCCTCTAAACTATCTGAATAAGGAGTTGATGGGACATGTCCCCAACTAACTCCAACTACTGAAATAAATTAATTAATGAGATAATAAAGTAATGTTCATGTCCTCGAAGGATGAGGACTCACTGCTAACTCTGACTGTTGAGAATGGAATGCTACTAATGCTCTAGAGCTTGTACTTCTGAACCTATGGTATAAAACACCATAGCACAAATGCGTTAGTACGTTTAAATGTACTGGTATGCATGTGAGGTAGGCTGAATGAAAAAGGTTTACATGTATGAACTATACTAACTGACTGGGTAATATGAATGTGAGAATGTGTGTATGAATATATAATAACTGTAACTGAGTTTGATAATAACATGATTACTGCCTGAGTACTGATAACATGATATACTGATAATTGTATAGCTAAAATAACTAATATTGAGAGACTGTATCTGACAGTCTAGGTTCTGATGGACCTAGCTGAGTTTCGTACTGTTCTGAGTTGACTGTATCTGATAGTTCTAAATTCTGTAGAACTATCTGAGTTCTATTATAGTGACTGAATGACTGTATCTAACAGTCTTGATTCTGTAACTAAAACTGTGGGAAGTAGTTATCTAACCGATATGCCCCAAATAAAGCAATATAGCTGAGGTAGGGTCCAATCTATAACCCCAATTTGAAGGGTGTCAATACCGCACCACTGGTAAGGAAAAGATGTGGGAAACCCTCATCTGATAGTGTCCCCAAAAGAGAATGGTGGGCCCCTCATTTGACAGTGCTTATCCACCTCATCAACTCTCATCTGACAGTGTTGATGTCTCAACCTATGCAGGATACATAGTTTTGGAATGCAAATGACCTCTAAGAATCACACCCTCATATAGCAGTGTGTATTCCCATCCTTGGGTTCACTCGGTGCTAATTTCTACTTCCATCTGAATAGACACTGAACATGATTAACTAAATTGGACTAAACTGAATTAATTGAGTTCCGTTGACTGACAAAATACTACTGAGATTACTGAGTTTTCCTGAGTCACATGACTGGATGAATTTCTATGAACATGGCTCGACTGAGAGTATCTTGAAAACATGACACTGGCTCTAGGTACTAGCTAAATTATCAGGTACAAGTACCCCTAGGACTTGATAGCATGAAACTGACAAAGCATGACTTTCTTTAATATATGACTAACATCACAATCCATAATAGAATAAGTTGGAGATTTCATGAAGTAGAAGTTCTAAAAGCACCACAAGGGTTACAATGTATCCATAATTCACTGGCTAAGACATTTCATCAAACATTTGACATGCATAAACTTTTCCATAAATGGGGATTTCATATGATCATACTAGTATGGCACTTCTCCTTCATATAGGATTTTAATCAAACACATAGGGGGCATGCTTTGGTTATACAATCATCAACACATCTAATAATCATGGATACATCAATCAACGTGTAAATTTAAGGGTTTATCATGTTTGTTATGCAAATCACCACATCCTAGGGTCAATCATTGGAATATGTAATTTCTATCATGAATCAAAACCCCACAACATCATGAGCATGAATTTTAATTCAATTTAAATCATAAACATTCATACATACACAAATCTTGGAATTTGAAAAGAGATTCTTGAGCTTTATGGGTGAAAGGGACCCATGAATCAACATATGACATACCTAGGTTGTGAGTTCCTTGAAGTCCTTGAACTTGAAGAACTTGAATCTCGTAGTTTCTTGAAAAGGAGTTGGATCTTGTTCTTGGGATTATATTTGAGAGAAAACCCTAATTTGATATTGTAGATGGATAATGAACTTATAAACCCTGATCTGATATAACTAGGTATAAGAAAGGGTGGTAAAAGACCAAAAAGCCCCCTTTTAAAAATAACTTAAATTAATTGAAAAAAATATGCAACGGTGGGTGAGACAGTCCGTCGCTGGGTTGACGGTCCATCACTGGATCAATGGTCCGTCGCTGGGTCGGTGGTCCATCAGTCCTGGACATTGCACCTGGGTAGAATAGGGGTTCACTGCCTCTCCTATGA
This sequence comes from Capsicum annuum, assembly GCF_002878395.1. Taxonomy (NCBI): domain Eukaryota; kingdom Viridiplantae; phylum Streptophyta; class Magnoliopsida; order Solanales; family Solanaceae; genus Capsicum; species Capsicum annuum. The sequence continues at coordinate 32,561,677 of NC_061117.1, forward strand.
TGGCTTGGGTGATGGTCCATCGCTAGCTCAACGGTCTGTCGGCCTGAGTCGTCGCTCTTAGGAAAAATATGGTCTCACTGCTGCGATAGCTTGGGCGACGATCCGTCGCTAGCTCAACGGTCCATCAGCCTTCACCGTCGCACCTGGGCAGTTTTGATTACTTTCTATATTTTGGCCATAACTTTCTCTTTCGATGTCGGATTTTGACGGAATGGGTATCGATGGAAAGCTTATTCAATTTCCCACATGATAAAAAGTCAAAATTGGGGAAATTCTATCTGATTTAAATATTGATTATTTAGTAAGTCATCAATAATTCTTCTAGAGACTCGATTTGACTTAAAAAGATCGTGTATTATATTCCTAAACTTTGCACTGGCGCACTAGCTGAAAAAAAAGCTGGGGCTGAGAATTTTTGGTAGAACTGGGAATGGTTACCACTCTATGACCTTGACTTAAAAAAACTTGTTCTGGCCCTTTTATTCTCTCTCTCTTTCACCCTTCGCTTCTTTTCCTCAATTTACTAAGCTTGAACCATAAGCCTAGATAGGACAATAACCTACTGATTATTCTGAACAACTGTTGAATGAGATAAGGTAATGAAAGTAGTTCTAAATTTGGCGTGAGAGACCTGCTCATTCAGGGGATCTTTCTAAACAGGTGAATGTGCGACTGCTTCCCATTTCTTTTTCCATTATTTCTTTTGGGAGACGTTATCTATAAACAAAATTAAGGATGTGTCATAAAGAGAGTTTTAAATAGATCTTGTTCTCATTCGCACGACTTGTATACTGAAAGAAGGGAAAACTTTCCTAAAACGTCTTATAGCCTCTTGTCCATAAGTGTGGCGGGCTTCACACCCATGTACAAGACTCTACTCTATGCGGCTTTCAGGCTCCCTAGGACACTTTAAAATCTTAGGCTCTGATACTAAGTTTGTAACGACTCAAAAATACACCCTGGTCGCCACACGGTGCTTACAGTCCTTAGTGAGACCACAAGCTAACCTATAATCTGGTAACTACTGTGAGCACTGAATAATATACTAATGATGAAGACATATGTAGAAAATTCAGTTGATAATTCCATAAGGTTTTAGAAAATGAAAACAATACTGAATCATAAGAGTGAAAGCAACTATCTAAAAATTGATAATCTAACCGACTATCTAAAAATGTCTGAGAGCCTCTAACTGACTGAGGAGTTGATGGGACAAACGCCCAACTAACTCCGACTGACTACTAAAATAAAAGACCAAAATAAACATAAATGATCCTCGATATATGAGGACTCATCACTGTTGCTGCTGAGGTGCTAGTATGTCTAAGTACGATTGGGAACTTGAGTGTTCGAACCTATGATATAATACATCATAGCACAAGAAATGAGTATGCAATTAATACTTTGAATGTAATGGTATACGAGATGAGGTTAGGAAGATATGCATGGGTTATGTGCATGAAATAAAGACCAACTGAATATCATGAGATAGCTGAATAACTAGTATGAATGCGTGAATGTTGTAAAATCTGAGAATATATGACCAAGCATAAAACATGATTTTGATATAGCCTGTAAACTAAAATATTGAACTACTGATACTGAGTAACTGATAGCTGTATGTTATGGTCTAGCAAACCTGAAATTGAGCTTTGTACTAAATACTAAACTGAGGCTGTGGGAGATAGCTATAACCGACATACCCTAATGTACTATCAGGGTCCAACCTATAACCCTAATTATAAGGTTGTCAGTATCATGCCATGGGTACTAACAATAGCTGTATGGATCCATTATATATGATATCCTGAAGAATGAGGTGTCATGCCTTACTACCGGGGGACCCCTCAAAGTCTACGATGGCGCCATAGGTCTAGCACCTAGGGACTACGACTAACATCTCATGCCTACTGATGGGGGAGACAAGTTCCTCATGCCTACTAACGGGGGAGATTCCATCCCTATGTTTACTCGGTGCTAAGTTTTACTCCTAACTGAAAGACACTGAATTTTGAACTGTTCTAAATTTAACTGAATATGATAGATGACTGACTATTAATGTTCTTTACTTATTTGGAACCATTCTGAAACTACTAATACTAAGTAAACAGCTATGTTTTTGGGTATTCATAACCCCCAAGACTCGATATAAATAATAATAGGAACAAATGAACACTTTAAAACCATGATAGGAACTATTTTGCAAAAACTCATCTCTTAGACATTTTATCAAACACTGAGGGTTATGAATTTAAAGCATGGGAATAGTTTAAAACATATAATTAATTACATGTCTACAACGCTAAACCATAAATTTGGGATTTAATATGAAAACATCATCATTCCAACTTGTCAACAACAATTACATAAAATCAAAATTCATATGGATGCATGGGATAGTTTATTGTAAATATGTAAATTCATACTTTTAAATCTTGAAAATGGATTCTTGGACTCTATGGGTGAAAAGGACCAAAGGATGAACATCAAACATACCTTAAAACTTTAATCTCGAAAGAGAATTAACTTTTCTTGAACGTTCTTGGATTGGGAAACACAACTTCTTGGTTTTCTTGAAGAAGGGCTTGAATTTTGTTCTTGGGAGATGATCTTGAGAGAAAACCCTAATCTTGTTCTTGGTAATAAAAAGGATTAAAGGCTCTTAAAAATTGACTATTGATAATGACTAAATACGCTTATGAGGTGATTTAAGTCGTGGGGTGGGTGGGGGGTTAAAGTTTGAGGTGAGTAAAAAATCAAAATACCCTTCCTAAGCTAAATAAGAATTGCTAAAATTTTTAGTTGATGAATTAGTTGATAGCTTATCAACTAGTTGATGGCTTATCAACTTAAGTCATCAACCCAGAGTTTGATTTGGACCCTTACTGTTTAAGGCTGACAACTTGGCTGATAAGTCGTTACTTAGTTGGCGGCTTATCACCTCAAGTCATCACTTTGTAGCTGAGGTTGATCATATTATGGTTATGGATGACTACTTGTTTAATAAGTTGTCACTTAGGTGACGACTTATCACCTCCAGTCATCACTTTGTATCTAGAGTTGATCACACTCTGGTTAAAGCTGAGGACTTGGTTGGTAAGTCATCACTTAGTTGATGGCTTATCACCCAAGTCATCACCTCATTGACAGACGGACATACTGAGGTAAAATGAGTATAACTTTCTATTTCCACATCAGATTAAGGTAAAATCAAGTGCATTCAAAAGAAGAATCAAATACCTTTTATTTGATATATAGGAGGACACCTGAATTTATATCTTCTAGGGGATACACTCATCTAAAGTGGACCCAAGCTGGAGAATTCGTTAAAACTCTATCGATAGAAGAGTCCTTAACTTGTCTTTGAGTTAGGAGATTTTTATGATCTCGATTTATGTAAAAAGATATTACCACATCATATATTTGATAATCACTCATGTGTATACATAGAATAATTGGGTTTAAGTTTGTATGTATAGGAACAATGATTTGAATTCTAGCTAAAAAATGTGGGGTGTTACAACATTCCGCCAACTTCATCTTCAAATGAAAACTTCCAACACCAACTTATTTGTAATGACCTGAATCTGATACTCGAAATTCTACACGGTACTAGAAATTCCAAAGGACCACAAGCTAACCCATGACTAATATCTATAGTGGAGCACTACATAATATAATGTATAAATGCAGAATAAAAGGGCTGAAAGGCTATAAGATTGAAATATCGGATAAAACATAATATCTGGAAATACGGTACATCAATACCAAACTAAAATAAATTGTCTGAACATGTTAGTCTGAAAGCCTGTAAACTTTCTAAAAAATTGTGGAGTTGATAGAACATGTCCCCAACTAACTCCATCTACTAAAACTAAAGTAATGAAGTAATGAAATAATCATGCTATCCTCGAATGATGAGGACTCACTGCAAATCTACTACTGCTGGCTGAATCTAAAGCTAAGTTTGATCGGTAACTTGAGTGTTCAAACCTATGGTATAAAACACCATAGCACAGAAGAAAAATATGCATCAGTACGTTTGAATGTACTAGTATGAAAAGTGAAGTAGGCTGAATGCATGGGGTTCATATGCATAAACAATACTAACTGACTGAATAACATGAACCTAAGAATACATACATGAATACGTAATTGTAAATAAGATCGTGATAATACAGACTACTGAGTATGAATACTGATAACATGATTTTTGTATAACTGATATACTATGAACTGAGTGACTGTTTTTGACTGTCCTGATTCTGATGGAACTAGCTGAGTTCCTTACTGAATTGAGTGACTGTATTTGATAGTCCTGAATTTGAAGAACTATCTGAGTTCTTTCAGACTAAGACTGAGACTGTGGGAAGTAGTCATCTAACCGACATGCCCCTTTTCTATATAGATTTGGGGTCTAATCTGTAACCCCAATTAGAAGGGTATCAATACCGCGCCACTGGTAAGGACAAGCTATGAGTGACCCTCACCTATTATGGCCCCAAAAGAGAATGGTAGGACCCTCATCTAGCAGTGTTAATCCACCTCATCAACCCTCAACTGTAAGTGTTGATGTCTCAACCTATGCTGGCTACATAGTTCAGGAATGCAAGGATTGCTTCTAAGGATCACACCTTCTACTATCAGTGTGTGCCCTCATCCTTGGGTTCGCTCGGTACTGAATCCGACTCCCAACTAAATAGATGCTGAACTGATTATACTAAGATAAACTAGACCGATTTCACTAAATTTCGTGACCTGGCGGAATATTATTGAATTCTGGTAACTGACTGAGTTCATGAGATTACTGTGTTTTCCTGAGTCATATAATTGGCTGAATTCAACTGAGTTCTGAAACTGATTGAGAATACTACTGATCATGGCATGACTGAGATTATCATGAAGTTGACACTGGCTCTAGGCACACAGCTAAATTGTAGGGTACAAGTACCCCTAGGACTAGATAGCATGAAACTGACAAGACATGACACTTCTTAAACACATGACCATAGTCAATAATTCATAGTACAAACGTTGGAGATTTTGATGAAGTATTTGTATGTTATAAGCTTACACATGAATAGGAATACATATAAATATGTCATAGTTTCATAAGTCTAACCTCATGACCATTCCACCAAACCATTACAATGTATAACAATAACATGGGGGGTCATTGTGAACATAAGGGTAAAGCATGGATTCATCAATTTGGTCACAATTGAGTCATAAACATAATTCTTATTCTCTTAGGCATTTTAGCAAACACCTTGCATGCTTAACTTGAGGCTTAGGCATGAACATTAAAATAATACATCATGGCAACATTATTCACTTCAAATACAAGAATTCCAACCACATGCTAACATAACTTTATTATAGGTATTAAACATTTCAACTTTGTAATCATACAACAACATAAACATGGATATGATTCAATTCATAACATGGAATTCAAAATTTATATTTTTGAAAGGGAATCTAGAGCTTCATGGGTGAAAGGAACCCAGGAATTATCACTTTAAATACCTTAGATGGAAGTTTCTTGAATATTAACGGTGGAATCTTCTAGATTAGAACCTTTAATTGAAAACCCTAGACTTGTTCTTGAGGGAATTTGAGAGAAACAACTATTTTCATGAAAACCTAGTTGAATCTAATGTTATAGGCTTATATAGGGTTGGAAAATTTACCCTTTTGCCCTTAAAAATATGAACATTTAATGACTAAAAATTGGGTATTGACGCGATTGGCGATGCGGTGTGTTGATGGCATCGACGCAATAACAGATGCGTCACGCCTTGATTGCGCCAAACCTCAGTTGCTTTTTTATTGGTAGTCCCTTCAACAATGTTAAACAACGCGATAGGTGATGCGGCGTGCCAAGATCGCATTGGTCCACTATTTTGGGACACCAAACGTGGTCTAAATGAGTTCTGAAAAATTTTAAACTCATTTGGGAACACCTCTTGACCTCTTTGATCATGAATCAATAAAAATATGGACCATCAAGGGACATTATGGTTACAAAAATGAGATTTCCAACTTTTGAAGGCCAAAAATAAACTAAGTTTGGAAACTTAGCTAGAATTTTCTATGCCTAAGACCCCTTGACAAGCCTAAAAGGATAAATTAAGCTTGGAAATTTTGTGGGGTCATACAATATCTCCCCCTTGGGAATATTCATCCTTGAATGAGACTACATGATATGGGAGAAATAATAATCTAAAGTATATACTGATCATGAACAACTGAAACATGAGTACATGACTGACATTACTGATTTACTAAGATTCATACTGAGCATGCATATCTGATGTATGATTTCATGACTGAGATGATACATGGATGCATAACTGGGAGTACTGATTCACTTGTTCATGCATATCTGATGCACGAATACATGACTGACATGATGCTTGAACACATGACTGGATATGCAGTGGTAATTGATACCAAGTTTGTAATGGAAATCTGAACATAAAACTAAATACCATGTTCTAACTGAAATTTGAACATGAAAATGAATAAGCTTTAAGTAAATCTATTACCTTGGGCTGAGTCTGAGTTTGCAGAGAAGAGGTGAGGGTACTTGATATGCATGTCTTTTTCTTCTTCTCAAGTAGCTCCCTCAATAGACTAATTTTGCTAAAGAACTTTGACTAGAGAAACTTCTTTGTTCCTCAGTCTGCGAGTTTGGTAGTCAAGGATTTTAACTGGAATATTTTCATAAAAGAGGTTGTTCTTAATATCTATGCCCTCTATAGGGACTACAACTGCTGGGTCACCTATGCACTTCTTAAGCAAGGAGACGTGAAATACTGGATGGACTGAGGCGAGATCTGAAGGCAATTTGAGCTTATAAGCTACCTTGCTGAAGTGACTGAGAATTTTGAAAAAACCTACATATCGGGGATTGAGCTTTCCCTTCTTTCTGAACCACTTCACTTTCTTCACGGGAGATATTTTCAAATAAACATGATCACCAATCTCAAACTCGAGATCTTTCTTGCGCATATTTGTGTATGATTTCTGTCGGCTCTGAGCTATCTTGAGCCTTTCTCAGATCAACTGGACTTTCTCTAAGGTATTGAATACCAAGTCAGGCCCTACTACTGCAGCCCTACCCACTTTGAACCAACCGATTAGAGATCTGTATCTCCTATCGGAGAGATCTTTGAATGGATCCATCTTAATCTTGGAATAATAGCTGTTGTTGTATGAAAACTTAATCAAAGGCAAGTGGTCATCCCCGAATACCCTTGAAATCAATTGCACACGCTTGTAGCATATCTTCTAAAGTCTAGATAGTCATTTTTACTTGACCATCTATCTCTGGATGGAAGGCTGTACTGAGGTAAACTCAGGTACCAAGACCCTTTTGGAAAGCTTTCCAAAAATGAGAGGTGAACTGGGTTCCTCTATCTAAAATAATAGACAGCAAAATACTATGTAATTTGACCAACTCCTTGATATTGAGTTTGGGATAATCCTCGGTTGAATAAGAGGTATGGACTAGAAAGAAATGGGATGATTTGGTCATCCTATCTACAATGACCCAAACTAAATTATAATGATGACGACTACGGGTCAAACCCATCATAAAGTCCATGTTCACTTCTTCCCACTTCCAAGTGGGAATATTAAACTCTTGCATGGACTCACTAGGCTTTTGATACTCTATATTAACCTGCTGACATGTAGGGCACTTAGCCAGAGATTCTGAAATATCTCTTTTCATCCATCTCTACCAATAGATCTCTCATAAATCATGGTACATCTTAGTGGCCCCTGGATGAATCGAGTAATGTGCACCATGCGCTTCTACAAGAATTTGCTACCTTAAGTAGTCTACAATTGACACATAAAGATGACCCTAACAACGTAAAACACCATCTCCCCCTTAGGAGAAAACCTCAACCTTCTAATCTCTGACTGACTCTTTCAACTTGACTATACTGGAATCTCTATCTTATTTTTCCTTAATTTTGGAAACTAGGGATGATTCTGAGCTGTGCCAAACCCATATACTACCTTCCACTGAATTGACTAAGTAAACACCTAGTCAGGTAAGCTGATGGACTTCCTGAGCTAACTTTTTCTTACTGTCCCCAACAAGAGAAATACTCCCATAGACAGTCTACTAAGAGCCTCGACCACTAGGACATTCATGTTGTAGTCTTTCAAAAGCTCTAACCACTTTTTTTTATGGAGGTTAAGATATTTTTGTGAGAATACGTACTGAAGGCTTTTTTGATATATTAACACATATACATGCACCCCATATAAGTAATGCCTACAAATCTTTAAGGAAAAAACTATGGCTACTAACTCAAGATCATGAGTCAGATAATTCTTCTCATGGGGTTTAAGCTGTCTGGAGGTGTAGGCTATGCCATTACCATGCTGCATGAGTACATAACCCAAACCCACACTGGATGCATCACAGTACACAATGAACCCATCTAAATAGCCTGGAAGAGCTAAAACTGGAGCTGAGGTGAGTCGAGTCTTCAACTCCTGAAAACTCTTCTCACAAGGATCTGACCACTGAAACTTGACTTTATTCTGAGTCAATCTGGACATAGGGGATGCAATAGAAGAAAATCCCTCAACAAATCATCAGTAATAGCCAGCCAAACTAGGGTAAGGCCAGGGTAAGGCCAGTTTCTTACTGCTTTGATCTTTTGAGGATCAACTCTAATGCAATCACCGAAAATGATATGACCGAGGAAGACTACTAACCTTAGACAAAATTTTCACTTACTGAATTTAGCAAAAAACTGATTATTTCTGCAATACTATTCTAAGATGTTCTGTATGATCATGCTCACTGCGAAAGTAAACAAGGATGTTATTAATGAAGACTATGATGAACATGTCCAAGTACTGCTTGCACACTCGGTTCATCAAGTCCATGAAGGTCGCTGGGGCATTGGTAAGACCAAAGGACATGACTAAGAATTTGAAGTAACCATACTGAGTTTGTAAAGATATTTTCGGAATGTCACATTCTCTGACTCTAAGCTGATGATAACCTGTTCTGAGGTCTATCTTAGAGAAGTAACTGGCGCCCTAAAATTGGTAAAATGAGTCATCAATTCTGGATAGTGGATACTTGTTCTTGACCATGAGTTTATTAAGATGACGGTAATCAATGCATATTCTGAGAGAACCATCTTTATTTTGCATAAATAAGACTGGTGCGCCCCACGTGGACATACTGGGTCTGATGAATCCCTTATCTAGGAGATCCCTCTATTGTTATTTCAATTCTCTAAGTTCTACTGGTGCCATTTTGTATGGAGAAATAGATATAGGCTGAGTATCTAGAAGAAGATTAATGCCGAAGTCAATTTCTCTTTTGGGAGGAATTCCTGGAAGATCTTCGGGAAAGATATCTGAGTATTCATTCACTATTGGGATTGATTCAACACTGGGAGTTTTGGAACTAGAGTCCTTAACTCGAACAATATGGTAGACACATCCCCTAGATATCATTTTCCTTGCCCGTAGGAAGGATATAAGCTGACCCTTGAAGGCTGAAGTACTACACTTCCACTCTAAGATGGGTTTATTCAGAAACTGAAACTGGATAATTCTATTTCTAAAGTCGACTGTGGCATAGCAGGAATAAAACCAATCCATGCTAAGAATGACATCAAAATTAGTCATCTCTAATTTGACTAAGTCTGCTGATGTAAATTTCTGAGATACCATAACCGAACAGTTCCTGTATACCCACCGGGCTATGATAGTTTTACCCACTGGGGTAGAGACTGAAAAGGGCTCTGCTAGAATTTTAGGACTGACTCCAAAATCATCTGCTATATAAGGAAGTAACAAAAGACAATAAAGCTCCTGGATCTAGTAAAGCACAAAAATGCAAGTGGAAGATCTGTAATGTACCAGTGACCACATCAAGAGAATTTTCCTAATCTTGTCAAAACTGAAAAGCATAAAATCTATTTAGGCGTTGTCCACTAGTGGCACTGGAAGTGGCACCCTGCTAGTTCGGGTGATCGGATTGAGCTGAGAAACGGTTACGCTGGCCCTAAAAGACTGACTGGGGACAATCTCTAACCCAGTGGCCTGGCATATCACATTCGAAACAGACGTCACTGCCAGCTCTGGAAATACCCTACTATTTTTTTCCATAAGTCTGACAAAGAGGATGAGTGCGGGTATTTCTAACACTACCCTAAGGTTTAGGGCCTGACACCCTATCCCTGTTGCCATCTCTAAATTTTGGCACTAGAGCACTGAATGAGAAAGAAGATAGAATGGATGACTTTGGGCAGAACTGAGAATGATTCCCACCCTCTGACTTAGGCTGAGCAAAGTTGAAACTACCTGTTCTTGCTTTCTTATTCTACTTCTCTCTCATCTTAATCTTTTGCTCTTCTATTTTTTGAGCATGGATCATAAGCTTGGCTATGTCCATATCACTAATCAACATCGCGGACTTGCACTCATTGACCACACTATCATTCACTCCAGAAAAAAACTTACTTATCTTAGCCCTGCTGTCTGCCATAACATGAGGAGCGTATCTAGCTAATTGAGTAAGCTTAAGAGAATACTCTTTAACTGTCATGTTGCCCTACCCGAAGGTGATAAATTCTAAAACGTTAGCTTCGCTCAGCTCTATGGAAAAGAATCTATCTAAAAATACAGTGGTAAACTCTTCCCACTAATAGGCCCTGTATTTATAGCCCTCTCTGCCTTCTACTGGTTAAACCATTATGAGCCATATCCTACAACTGATATGTAGCTAGATCAGCACTCTCACTAGAAGTAACCCCCATAATATCTTTAACCTTTTGAACCTGATCAAGGAATTCCTGAGGGTCCTCATCTGACTTAGACTCAAAGAAGGACGAAGGATTCATTTGGGTGAATCCCCGAATCCTGGCTCGAGCTAAATTGGCTACTGGGTTAGCTGGAACAACAGCTGGTCATTTATTCTAGGAAGCAAATAAATTTGCAAGAGTAGTGAATGCAGCACTGAATTCTGCATGAGAAATATTTTCGTCCAAGGGATCTTCTTGGATGGGCTGAGGGGCTGACTGATTTCCGTTTCTTCTTTTGGGAGGCATATTCTGTAAGCTAAAATGGAGAAATAGATTAGACTAAAATTTAAATTTGAGCTCATGCTCACTGGCATGACATGAATACTGAAAGAAGGAAAACTATTCCTAAAACATCTTATAGGCTCCTGTACATAAATGTGGCGCGCAATGCACCCATGTATAAAACTCTACTAGATGTGTTTTTTCAGATTTCCTAGGACACTGTTGAACCTTAGTATCTGATACCAAATTTTTAATTCCTCAAATCTAATACCCGAAATGCTACACGGTGCTAGCAATCCTGAAGGACCACAAGCTAACTCATGACTGATATCTGTAGCTGAGCACTGGATAATATACTATATAAATGCAGAATAAAAAGGATGAAAGGCCATAAGGTTCAAATATCTGATAAAACATAACATCTGGAAATACAGTATATCAATACCAAACTAAAATAAATTATCTGAACATATTAGTCTGAAAGCCTCTAAACTATCTGAAAACTGTGGAGATGATAGGACATGTCCCTAACCAACTCCATCTACTAAAACTGAAGTAATGAAGTAATGAAATAATCATGCTATCCTTGAATGATGAGGACTCACTGCAAATCTACTGGTGCTGTCTAAATCTGAAGCTAAGTTTAATTGAACTTGAGCGTCCAAACCTACGGTATATAACACCAGAGCACAGAAGAAAAGTATGTATCCGAACTTCTGAATGTACTGGTATGCAAAATGAGGTAGGCTGAATGCATGGGGTTCATATGCATGAACAATACTAACTGACTGAATAACATAAATGTAAGAATACATACATGAATACGTAATTGTAATTGAGATCGTGATAATATTGACTACTAAGTCTGAATACTGATAACATGAGTTTCGTATAACTGATATACTATTAACTGAGTGACTGTGTCTGATAGTCCTAATTCTGATTAAACTAGCTGAGTTTTGTACTAAACTAAGTGGCTGTATCTGACAGTCCTGAATCTGAAGAACTATCTGAGTTCTTTCACTGAGACTAAGACTGAGATATGGGAAGTAGTCATCTAACCGACATGCCTCTTTTCTGTATAGAGTTGGAGTCCAATCTATAACCCTAATTTGAAGGGTGTCAATGCCGCACCAATGGTAAGGACAGGCTGTGAGTAACCCTTATCTGGTAGTGTCCCCAAAGGATAACGGTCGAACCCTCATCTAGTAGTGTTAATCCACCTCATTAACCCTCAACTATCAGTATTAATGTCTCAACCTATGCTGGCTACATAGTTTAGGAATGCAAGGATTTCTTCTAAGGATCACACCCTCTACTGTCAGTGTGTGCCCTCATCCTTGTTCGCTCGATGCTGAATCCTACTCACAACTAAATAGACACTAAAATAATTATACTTAGATGAACTGGACTGAGTTCATTGAATTCCATGGACTCATAGAATATTTTTGAATTCTATTAATTGACCGAGTTTATGAGATTACTGAGTTTTTCTGAGTCATATAACAAGCTGAATTCTACTGAGTTCTGAAACTGACTGAGAATACTATTGATTATAGAGTGACTAAGGGTAAAGCACAGATAGCATGAAACTGACAAGACAAGATATCATAAATTCTAAGACCCTCCAGGACTAGATAGCATGGCCATGAAAATAACAAGACATGACACTTATTGAACATAGGACCATGGTCAACAATTCATAGTACAAACATTGGAGATTTTCATGAAGTATTTGTATGTCATAAGCTTACACATGAATAGGAATACATATAAACATGTCATAATTTCGTAATTCTAATCTCATGAGTATTCCGCCAAACCATTACAGCGTATAACAATAACATGGGGATCCTTGTGAACATGAGGGTAAATCATGGATTCATCAATTTGGTCACAATTGAGTCATAAAGCATAATTCTTATTCTCTTAGGCATTTTAGCAAACACCTTGCATGCACAACTTGAGGCTTAGGCATGAACATTAAAATAATACATCATGGAAACATTATTCACTTCAAATACAAGAATTCCAACCACATGCTAACATAACTTCATTATATGTATTAAAGATTTTAACTTGGTAATCATACAACAACATAAACATGGACATGATTCAATTCATAACATGGAATTCAAAATTTATATTTTTGAAAGGGCTTCTTGAGCTTCATGGGTGAAAGGAACCCATGAATCAACACTTTACATACCTTAGATGGAAGTTTCTTGAAGATTAATGGTGGAATCTTTCGGATTAGAACCTTCAATTGAAAACGCTAGACCTGTTCTTAAGGGAATTTGAGAGAAACAACTATATTTGGTGAAAACATAGCTGAATCTCATGTTATAGGCTTATATAGGGGTGAAAAATTGATCCTTTTGCCCTTAAAAATGCGGACATTTAATGACTAAAAATTGGGCATCGACGCGATTGGCGACGTGTCGATGCCATTAACGTGATACCAGATGTGTCGCGCTTGACCGTGCCAAGCCTCAATTTTTTTTTACTGGCAGTCCCTGCAACAATGTTAACCAACACGATAGGCGACACGACGCACCAAAATCACGTTGGTCCACTATTTTGGGATACCAAAAATGGTCTAAACGAGTTTCAAAAAATCTGAAACTTGTCCAGGAACACCTATCGACCTCTCTGATCTTGAATCCACAAAAATATGGACCATTAAGGGACATTATGGTCATGAAATGAGATTGCCAACTTTTGAAGGCCAAAATAAATTATTTTTGGGAACTTAGCTAGAATTTTCTAAGTCTGAGACCCTTTGACAAGCCTAAAAGGATGAATTAAGCTTAGAAATTTTTTGGGGTCTTACATTATTATATCGTAATTACTCTTTTATTCTTCAGTTTAAAAGAGAATATTGGTGTTCTGATAATTTTTTCAAGTACAATATAAATCATAAGTTGTTCCATTACAAGTTGATTTTTATCGTAGTTTAGTTTTAAGTACATTAATGAAGTTTGGACTATCGTTTGATCTTAGTGTTTCTCAATTTCACAAAGATCAAAATTCCATTGTAGTTAATTTGTTCTTGGTGAATTTGATGTGAAATATAATTATTTTCATAAAACTAGATCCCAATATTGTAATGATCCCGATATGATGAAGAAATTACACCAGAAAGTGAGATTAAATATAGAAAAATTAACTATTGCGATTTCAAAAGGTGAAGTAGGTGATGAAACATCCATCCATACCCTAAAAAAGGTACAAAAGTTGGTGTATTATATATAGATCTAGGTTACTGATACATAGATATACATGTATCAGGTCTATGATACATTGTGTGATAGTTAACTTATATATCTTTAATGAATCCTTTTCATAATTCATTATTGGTATGTTTAATTTAGGTATCATTACTAAATTTACTATTGAATATATTACAATTTTGAAATATAGAATATAAAATTCATTGTCCAGGATCAGCCAGAACATCCTCTTCGGTTTAGCAGCTTGAGCAACGCTAATATTGTATAAGACCTTAAGCAATATCGTAGCAAAGAAAAATTTGAGTTACTTCTTTGAAATTGCTTTAGGGTATATATAAATATACCTCAATGTATTTTTCAAGGTCAAATTACCGGGTATTTTATGAGACTTAAGGTATAACAAAACAACCCAAATGAATTTTAGTAGCTATTAAAGAAATTATTCTTTGTTGCACCATTTTCAGTTTGCTCTTATTATTGGTAGAAATGCATAAAAATATAAAATATGTTGACTGTTTTGAAGCACCACCTAGTGTGTTTATGATTAAATATTTCCCTTTCGCAACAATACATATAAATAAAGGATGTTTTGTTCAACATTTCAAGATGAAGAATTTCGATAACAGCTATGATGTTGTCTAAATGGCCATTTTATATTTTATCCATAATTTTGTACTTTCTCAAACAAATGATGCATTTTTTTTAACTGTAGATTTTCATATAGTCGAGGATGGAAGATATGAACAGTTTTTTTGAGGAAGTTGTCATTTATGAAAATAGTTAAATCATTGAGTGTGTCCTTTAATAATACAAAATGTCATATCGCTTAAGAGACATACCATACGTAATAAATGAATGGATGTATTAATATTATTTGAAGGTTGAAGAAGGTACATTCATTCATGAGGGTAGTTAATTTTGAGGATACTAAATTAGCATGTTTTGAGAGAAAAAATATAAGAAGTTTATGAAAGACATGTTTACTAAGGTAGATAATCAATTTTAAGTTTTTTATGATACATATGTTAATGTAAGACATATTTTTGGTTCTATAAGAATTAGAATTCTGATACATAAGCATAACATGACACATAGATTTTACTCACACATTTGATACATAAGGTACACTTGACAAATTATGAATTCATCTATGATACATATATAATATTTGATACAAATGATGCAATAGATACATACTTATCTTGCATCTTATACAAATGTATGTATTTGGCTTTATTATACCACATAATTTGACCTCTTTTTTGGTGATTGGCAAGTATAGTATGTGTATTTCAACCTATCTCCTATTGTAAAGGAATACAAAAAAAACTTAATTTTCCTGGTCAATTGAGTATTCCATCAAGTAAAGTTGCCATATCACCTGTACCAACCATTTTAACTAATTTATTTGAAGCCAATGAACCAACTTATAGATGTCTGAACATAATGATTTTGAAGATTATAGTACAAAACCTCCTGCATTCTATTGAGCATGTAAAGCAAGAGTCTAGTCCATTATTAACCCCATCGATAAAGAAAAGAAATATTATTGTGCCAAAATTTGACAGGAATGAATGATAAAGGAAAAAATTGAGGCACTCTCAAACGAATATATCCTTTAAACATATCAAAACCTATAATTTCCTTATTACTAAATCTAAAAAAGATTCATTAGCATGGATTGATCGTATTAGAGAAAAATAAACATTAAATCTATGACTCAGTGAAGCTAAAAGATCTTATTAGTTCTTTCAACAAGCATGAAAATGAACCTTTTCTAAAACCATAAATAGATGAACTAAAGTCCTATGTCAAGAATTATGTAAGTATCATATGCATTTTATGAAATCTCTATAATTTAATTACATTCATAATGTACGTTTTCTTTATATGTTAAGATTGATAAAAAATTCATGAACCATGAGACAATGATTATAACATAGTACAATGACACAATAGCACTTTGAAAGCGAAATCCTTTTCAAACAAAAAAGTTTACAAATTTAAAATATCATATCCATTTCAGCTTCTTATATTAATTGTTATTATTATAGGTTGATTAGAACTGATGGTACAAATGGTGATGATCCAATAGATGAATGAATAGATATAGACTGTTCACTCAAATCTAAATGTACCAAGGTTTAATCCAGTAAAGTCAATGATTGAGGAGGTGTCAACATTAATCGCCCATTAGGAGAGACCAACAGAGGTCATGCTCAGTAGAAGGTACTTATTCAACATGTTTTCCTGCATTGTATTTGAAACCAAAAACTATTTAGGTTTCTAACTGTATAGTTTTATAGTAATATATCTTGTTGAATATTGAAACTTAGTTATTATATTATAATTAATTAATTGACTTTAAAGTAATGGGCAATGACACAGACACAACACTTGTTAATAATACAGCAATGCAAATCACACTCATATTAGAACCTACCAATCCTTTAGTTATTGTATCATTGCAGAGTGTAGATGTCACGATCTGAGACTACCCCCTAGTTGTAACATTGTGCTTAGAACCACAAGTGATCTCAAGCTAGCTCATGGCACTGTCATACTGCATAAGCAACTGATTTAAATCATATATAAATGATAAACTGACTAAACAGAAGCATAATCATGAGATACATTGTTTTAATTCATTATTGTTTAAAGTTTACGACATTGTAATCTGGAAGAGAGGGGAACTTAAATTACATATACTAACTCTGATTGACCATCTATGAATCCTCTACTAATACTGACTATAGGTAGTCGGGAAATGACCCCTAACCATACCTAATCAATGCATAAGAATAAGAAAATACAGTACAAGAACTACAACTGACTTGAGTCCTCAAAATAAAAGAACTCATCACCTACTGGTTGAATGTTGTGATCTACCTGACTATGATCCTAAGAGCATGCACCTGAATCTACCTCATATGAAAAAATATGGGCAGAAAAGGTTTGTTATCAGTACTTTAAAATGTACTAAGTATGTAAGATATGCACTACTCATGAAAATATTTAAAACATACTTTAAGATTGAGGACATAAGCCATTTGCTAAAATATGTATTTAAAAAATGTCTGTACGTAAAGCTGTAAGGCGTAGTGAAATATCTAAATCTTGATCTAAAATATTTCTGTAATCTAGGATGGGGTAAAAACATGAATACTATATTTAATCTCAAGTTAAAGCTGAATATGCTGTAAAACTATACTGAGGATTATGTATGAATACTGGTTCTGAAATTATGGGATGTGAACTGATGTAATGACCAAGTATAAACATGTACTGAATGAATACAGAATAACTGAGTACAAGGTCATTCATAATCTAAAAATTAAACATAATCCGAAATATGAACTGAGGATTGTGGGAGCTAACATTAATCAATATGCCCTAGTCTATTCTAACCAGGGTCTAATCTATGACCCTAGTTGAAAGGGTGTCAATACCTTGCCAAAGGTACCGACACTGGCTGGTATGGATCCACTAAACTGGAATCTTGAAGGGCTCAGGTGTCATTCTTCTACTAGCGGATGACCCCTATTAGGGTGTCAGTTCTCAACTGGAGGGTGACCCCTCATAACCTACGCCAACAACATAGTTATGGAACTTAGAAACTTTTACTAAAGGCGTTAGTCCTCAACTAGCGGGTGAGACTTCATCCCTTGGTTCGCTCAGTGCTAGTACTACTCCCAATTGAACTGACATTGATAATTGATATATGTTCAACATGATCTGATAATTGATATATGCTTAACTTGGTAATATTCTAAATTTAACAACATAAGCATGATCTGAATGGCTCAAAACATCTAAACTGATATATGCATGAATTTTCTATGTATCGGATGTTCATAACCCACCAACTCTATCTAATGAAACTGAACATGATAGTATTGAAAGATGATCATAGTAGGAAATTTCATGAATAAATACCAAAAATTTAACAACCAATCATAATAAGAAAATTCATGATTCTTGAACATAAGAAGATGCTATTCTTATAAGAAAAACATGTATTCATGGTTTAATTATAAAATAAAGTAATTAGGGAAAACTCATATTTGACCTGGAACCCAAAACTTGAAGGAAATTAAGCTTGAGGATTGAGAAATCTTAAAAACATGGGTACATCATCCATAGCTTGATCATATGCTTTAAATTTGGAGTAATATCATACAAATCATGCATTGAGTTGAGAATATCTTGAATGATATAATATGGGCCTAAGGAATCATGAATAAGAACTAAAACATTCTTATGAGTGAAAATTATATCATGGGGGATTGAATTTAAGCTTAGAATAACAATTGGCTTAAAAAACTCTAGTTCATAGAAATCATAAAATTCATGAATAAAAATAATAATTTGGGAATGAGGATGAAAGGACATCCTCATTGAATACCTATATACTGAATTACTTTCGATTCTTGAATTGAAGTTTCGAGGATTTGGACTTGAAGATGGAAAACCCCAATTCCTTACTTTGGAAGAGTAGAAAATTTTATGTATCTTGAGAAATTTTGGTGTTATGTTGAGAATGAGGGGTTTGGTATTATTTGAAATTTTTATTCATCCTTAAAATAGCTTAAACGGCGTAGTTTTTGTGTTAAAAGAGTGGGAAAAAACCAAAAAAACCCTTAAAACTTTTAGTCCCATGAAAGCAGTCCCAACGACTTAGATCATGAATCGTAGGGTCTAACCCTGAGTCGTGACTTGATTTGTGGTCAGAAACCCAATTTCAGCCTCTACTTCCTAGACTATGACTCCCTTCTAATGACTCGTAATGAGGCATTACGAGTCGTCGTCTGGGCAACTTTGACAGTGCTTTAGTATTTTTGCACTCCGATATCAGATTAAGGCAGAATTGATATCGTTGGAAAGATAATTTAATTATCTATCTGATGGTGGGTCTTGATATGAAAAATTCCTAGTATACCAAAAGTGAAGTGCGTTAGAAGATGACTATAGTTATATTCTTCTAAATAATTTAATCGCTAAGGGATGTTTTGACTTGTTTATAAGCTAGGATCTATTTGTGACCTTAATATATATCCAAATAATGTATAAAACTACCAAAACATGAGATTTGTTTTTGCATGAACTGAAAGCATGGTTCTAATACTGACTTGAATTTTTGGGGTGTTACAATATCTCTTCCTTGGGATTATTCGTCCTTGAATGAAGACTAACTTGGCTGAAAGAATAGGAAAAGAGTTGTAATCCCTACCATAAAATTTCAAGAGCTGAATATGGACATGATGACTAAATTTCTAACTAAAACTTTGACGAGTTTGAGAATTTGGGAACTTACTAGTACTATCTGACTGAATTCTGAAGTTGGATAACTAACATAATACTGATTTCAGAATCTAGATATCTCTTATGGTTGGAACTAATTTAGACTAAGAGGAAGGACTCAACTAAATTTTCAATAAGAATAAATATAAATAAATCACCCCAAGGAATAGGTATATTCATGAAACTTTGGATAGTAAAACTAGATGAAAAGATGGAAAATCATAGGAACTTATCTGTCTGATTGCCGAATTGAATTGATGGCCACACAGACTGACTCATAGTGAAAGTTTATAACTCAACTAAAGTATCCCTAGCACAACCGAGTTTTAAAACTGAAAAGTGATATCTAATAACATGAAGTTTCTTAATGTCTCTGGAAAAAGAAATATTTTTTTACCTTTAACACTCCTTGTCTGAAGTTCTAATAACATTAGGGAGCAAATAATTTAGGGCATGATTTGAGTGAGATATCTAATAACGAATCGTAACATGTAACAACTCTATAACATGGAATATAGGCATATAAAACATAATCTAGGATAGAATTACTATGCCTTAGGAATTGCAACTTCTAACTTTAAAGCTTAGCTACACTTCTCCAATGCTCCCTCAACTATACTTTTACCTTTAAATACTATAATTCATATGACGCCACTTATAATCTTTACATGGGTATTGATAACTCCTTCTACCAAATTTTGAGTTGACCTAAATTCTCTTACCATGTTCAAGCTTAACTCAGAGCCACAAGGTACTACACATAACACCATAATACTAGTCTAAACCACAGATTCAATATACTATGTGTTTTTAGAGCTCTCATATCAAGAATAATACTCTTTACACTTTAACAACTAACTTCAACCTTTTACTAGAAATTCACTAGTCTATAATGCATTTATCCACTTATATACCAATATGACATTCAAGACTATTATTATGACCGTATATGAACTTCTAGGCAGCCAACCCACCTAAGAATTTGCCCATATTCTCTAATACCTCTATAAATAACAACTTTCATGAACTATCCCTGAGAAGAAATACCTATAATTCTCAACTAACAATGACATGCCAAAGCTTTGCCTCAATATTCCTTCACACTTTTGGCCTTAGATAAAACATGCATATAACAATCTTTCCCTAATAAAGAATATTTACTCTTTCCCATCTAAACCATTGTTCATCTATTTTCATCACCACTACCTTTACATAAGAGAGGTCATTGAAAAGCTAGAAAACGAGGACCTAAAACATGAAAGAGTACTATATATAAGTTTTCCACTTAACTGATGCCTGAGGAATAGAGTATCAAAAGAGTGGATTTATTAAATATACCTAAACTGAGGTCATACATGCCATAATGCGAATTTTCACTGGACCTTATGAGTGTATCATGAGTTCTGGGAACTGAGCATACTACAAAACATGAGTACATAAGTCATGAGCTGTATTACTACCTATTGGAATTCATAAATTCATGGTATATGATTTGTACTTCTGAGTGAACTTGCACTCTTTATACTAGGAACTGGGAGCATACTTGATTTTATACAAAGATCATGAATATGAGCTTTGATCATGGAGCTGAATTGTAAGGCATTAGTAGAGTGTCGTAATGACTGAAGTACAAAATATTATACCAAGATAAGAATGGGATGATATAACACCCCGCATTTTTGGGCTAGACTTTGAATCATCGTTTCTACATGTGTAAACTCTAATCTCATGATCTAAATTTGATACATGTTTCATGATAATTATCCTAGTGATAATAGTTCTTATTAGGTGAAAAATATTCCTAGGAATTACTTAGAGTAAAGTTGAGCTAAGAGCCTTTGATTCGGCCAAATTTTGGTATTTGATTCTACAAGGATCTACTTTGAATAAGTATAAATTTTTATATATGTAAAATTTTTTATCTCAAGACACACTAAATTATAGATAATTGAATTAGCTTTTCAACGATACCAAGTTTTCCTTAATCATATATTCGAGCAAAAAGTTATGACCATTTTGTGACAAGCAGTAAGGGTCCACGATAGGCCCGCACCGCGAGGGATATTCCCCTGGAATAAGGGTCGCGTCATGAAAGTTGCTTCATGGAAATAAGGTTCACACCACAGAGGCTATTCCCTCACTATTTTAGCTTCTTAAAGGGTCAAGGGGCAATTGGGTCTTTTTCCCTCAACCCAAGTCATCCAAAACTCGATTTGGGACACTCAAAAGGACATTATTTGCCCATCTTCCTCAAAAAACCTCACGTAGAAACCCTCTCCTTTCCCAAGAACAATAATCCAAGATTCTTCTCTTAAGAACTCACGAATTCAATCTTCAATTTTAAGATTTCTTTAAGAATTCATTCAATTAAGGTATATTGGGTATTTATCAATGGGTTTCGTCCACCTATTGAGCCCAAAAATCCCCTTTTTGGTTTAAAGTATGAATTTCTCCTCTTTTGATGAAAATATATATGTTCAATATGAATTAATCCATGCTTTTATTCATAAATCTAAACTCAAGCCATGTCAAGATGTGTTCCATGTAAATTAGGTTATTTCATGCTTTGAATTTCAAGTACCCATGTAATATTCAATCAAATTATGAAATTATACATGTTCCCTCATTGATTTAGATTCAATCTATGCTAATAATTCTAACCCATGTGATTCATGCCTCTATATACTTGAAGTTTCAAAACCCCATATCATGTTTTGGCAATATCATGTCAAATTCTCAAATTATGCTTTAAACTGTACCAACATGAGATTTTCCCAAGGTTAAATCATTTCCATGTTAAATTTTATGTAATTTATCAGGATACTGAAATGTCTCATGCTTTGGGTCTTTCAATTATGACTTTATTTTACTATTTTAAGTGTTGTTATTAAATTTTGTAAGCATTCAGTGCTGGCGGGTTATGAATACCCGATACCTATATATTTACTTTATTTTCAATATTTTCAAGTAATGAGTCAGTCAACTCTCAATTTTATTATTATACCCAAAATTGTTTCTTGTTAAATACATCTGTTCTCATGTTCATGATTGCTTCATATTATATATGCACTGTCAGTTTTTAGAATACCATGTTTGAGCATATCAGACATCAGTGCATGCACTAGTTCATTATTCCAGTGTCAGTTCAGTTGAGATAGGATTTAGCACCTAGTGAACCTAGGGATTGAGGGCTTACCTGCTAATAGAGGGTATGGCCTTTAGTAGCAGTCCCTGAGTTCTAGAACTATGTAGCCAACGTAGGTTTTGAGAGGTCTTTCTTCCAGTAAAGGGTTGACATTCTCTTAGGGGCACCTACTAGTAGAGGGTGACATCCTAGTCCTTCGGTACTCATGATTAGTAGATCCACACATCCAGTGTTAGTACCCGTGGCAAGTTACTAACACCCTTTCTACTGGATTTACAAGTTGGACCACGATTATCTCAGATTGGGAAATATCAGTTACATGATAGCTCCCACGGTCTCAGTATAGTATTCAGAGTGTGTCAGTTTAAGTTTGCATGATCAAGTATTCAAACATCATTATTCAGTTATTCTGATATAAGTTATTAAGTTATTGAGATCATGTCAGTACATGTTTATGCTTGGTCTTGCATTCTCAGTTTTATATGTTCATGTTTCCATACTCAGTATCCATATATGATCCTCAGTTTATTTTTACAGTATGTTTAACTTTACATAATATTTATATAAAATATTCATGTTCTATCGCTTTCCAACTTTAGTTCTACTTATTCTACAAAATTAAAGATTTAAGAAACTAAGTGTAGTGATTCACCAGCTTACCAGATTATGTTTGTTACTCATGTTTAAAGATACTTTAGTTTTCAGTTGATTTCAGTCTCTTGGTGAGTCTACTTGCACTTAGCATGCATGTTTTAAGATTATGCATCTATTCAATTTTACTTATTGCATTCACCCCCATTTACTCAGTACATTCCAAAGTACTAATCCACATATATGTCTATGGGCTATATTTTCTTATAATGTAGGTACTAGATATAGCTCATACACTAGGGTCAAATAGTTCTCAGTTCAGCCAACAGGTGATGAGTTCTTCTATTTTAAGAACTCCAGTCTGTTGTAGTTCATGTACTATATTGCTATTATTCTTATGTATTGATTAGTAGTAGTTGGAGGCATGTCGAGCTACCCATAGTCAGTATAGTAGAGACTTCATAGATAGTCAGTCAGAGTTATTACATGTAATTCAAGTTTCTTTCTTTAGCTTTATCATGATGTAAAAATTATCAGTGTTTCATTTATTCACACCTTCTCATGATCATGCTTCCGCTCAGTAAAGATAGTTTTTATATAATTTAAATTAGTTGCTCAAGTAGTATGCCAGTTCATGAGTTATCTTGGGATCACTTGTGGTTCCAAGTACCATGTTATGACTAGGGGCTAGTCTCGGGTGTTGCTTAAGAACACACTAGCATCACTACTAGAATCTAAAAACCTGACTTGGTTCTTTGTTCTATCACCCCCTTAGATTTAAGCCATCTTTCTAAGTTTGTGGACCCATTTAATAAACTGTAAACTAAACTGCAATCACTCTACTCTAGAGTTCGAGGTCTAATAATACACAGAAATAATAAACTTCTTCCTGCAATATTGATAGCATCCAGGCTAGTCTACTTGCATTAAGATTGACGGGCTTCAATGAAATCAAGAAGATACTTATGATGGAAAAAGAGCCCAAGAACGAGTCCAAGAATTATGGAGAAGAATGGGCAAGGTGCTACACATATTTCATGATTCAAGTCCAAGCCCAAAAGGAAGAAGATTGAGCCCATATAGATTGTGAGTAAATTTGAAAACTTTTCCTTATTTTCTTAGGAGAGAATTTTTGGTATTATTTTTACATGCTTTCCTAGTCCTAGTAGGATTTTATTTATTATTTCCATAATAGTAGATCCTAATCCCATGCTATTTGGGATAGTTTTTTCCCAGTCCTAGTTAGATTTGATAAAGGTAGATTCCAATCCCATGCTATTTTGGATAGGTGTTTTTTACCTATATATAGGTAGGGTGGGCATTCGATTTATTCGGTTTGATTGTTGAATATCATTTCGATTTTTCAATTTTTGGATTGATGAAAATGAAAATCATAACCAAACAAAAATTATTTCAATTTTGTTCGATTTTTACAAATTTGGTTCGATTATTTTGGATTTTTATTTTGGTTTTAAAGATAAAGGTAGTGAGCATTTAAAATATAATTAATTCAACATGCATGAAATAACCATAAATATCAAAGTCGCTGAGTCATCGCCGCTGGCGTGATGGAAGTGGCTTCACTCGGCAGCGACTATCGATAGCATTGACGAACTGAGCAAATGAACTGAGGAAATGAATGTCGTTAGCAATATTGAAATTTCAAATGAATTGACGAACTGAGGATGGTTGAATGTTGCTGCAGCCTTCACGTTAATGTTAGGGTCTAAAGCAAAGTAGTATATTAGTATTTAGGGTTACTAAATGATTATAATTTATACATTTATATGTTATATCAGATTATATTATATTTTTAGTATATTTACATATATATTAAATTATATATATATATATATTATAATATATTATTTATATAATTCTTCTTTTGTAAATCCAAAAACCAAATCGTTTAACCAAATTTCTAAAATTTGAACCCGAAACAAATTCGAAAAAACAAAAAGTCAAGCCAAAATTAAATTTTGGTTAGGTTTTTCGATTTTAGCCAAAGTATGCCCAACCCTATATATAGGGATGGGTTTTTTTATTTTCAAGGAGACAACATTATTATTAATTGAGAGTTTCTCTTATTTACACCTTTGTGTGTGGCTACTTGAAATTTATCTTGCATCTTATAAGAACAATTCTTTAGGAGGTAAGATTAATTCTTAATTTGTTATCTTTGGTTTCTATTAAAGTTAATTAAAGAAGGTGATTGGTCTTATACTAATTGCTGTCTTTAGTTTCTTTGAAATAGGGGTCTAGATCACTTTCGATCTAAGTTCTTGAATTGACTCTATTAGTATCATAATTAGTCTTAATTTGCTAATTTTGAATACTAAGATCAATTAGGGTTCTTAGTACTTAATCTCTAAATTGGGGATTTTATTCTCCAATTTTGCCTATCTTTAATTTCTTGCCTTTAATCTTAGTATTTTCGCTTCCGCATTATTTTTTTATTCATTAACGTAACCCGATTCTTATCAAGTGGTATTAAAGCGGTTCTACCAAGGTTCCGTTCTTGATAATCTTGGGAGTTTCAACAAAAAAATACTCAAAAAAAAATATTTTTTTCATTGTTAAGCTACATAGCCAAAAAAAAAAGAGAGAAAAAATGAAATAAAAAAGAGAAAAAAATTATCTGTTTGAGAATTAAGGTATTATAAAAAAAAATCAGATTTTTTTGTGTTTCTTGATTTCCAACATCAACAAGGAAAATCAAAAGAGGGACAATTTAAAAATTATTCTATTTACATAAATTGGTCTTTTTTCCTTGTCTCATCAAACCCAATTTATTTGGGTATTGATAACTTCTTTTCTTTCTACATCTTACTTCTAAAAAGTTGTTGCTAATAGGGTTGTATATATAAATCCTAAAGGATCCAACCAAAGGTAGTAATTTGAGTGGAAAAATGGCAAGAAAGGGTGAGATAAAAAAGGATCAAATTGAGAGTTTTTGTTTTCTTTAACTTTTGGAGATGTCTCAAAAAGATATTGATGCTGGGACTCTAAACAACGACATAGCCGAGGCACTTAGAAGGATTTCTGTTCGACTCGATGCATTAGAGGTCACCTAAAACCCACCCATTCAGGTGAATATAACTGATTTAAGGAGAAGTGTTTTTCATACAAGGTGTGGGGTAAAGGATAATATTTGCTCTATGATTATTGATTTTGAAAGTGATGCTAATGTGATAAGTTCATACATGGTGGAGAAGTTGAAACTTACATACAACAAACACAATAATTTTGGTGAACTTAAGGTGACTAAGTAATGCATAATTTCTTTGTCCATTGGAAGGTACTCTGATAATGTTCTTTGTGATGTAATTCCAATGCAAGATTGCCATATCAAGCTTGGGCATCACTGGCAGTTTGATAGGAATGCAATTTATGATAGGGGGAAGAATAGAGTTTCTTTTTAGCTAAACAAAAGAAAATATAAACTTGTACCTTTAACTCCATCCAAAGTTTATGAAGATCAGAAACGTGTGAAAAAAGCAATGAAAGATTTTGAGAGAGAAAATAATGAAAGGAGTAAGGGAGTGCATGTTGACATTCAAAGAGAGAGAAAAGAAGAGGTTGCGTTGTGTGGAGAGAATAAGTTGTCAATTGCGGTCAAGAGAAAAAAAGAGAGATGATCATGAGAATAAAAAGGAGAGGGATGGTTGTGAGGTAGAGAGGAAAAAAATAAGAGTTTGAATAAGGTTATTTCTTATTCTAACTCTAATATTCCTACCTCTTCTTCTAGTTATTTTGACTTTTTTGCAGATACTCATGGGAATATTTGCATTAAAAAATCATCACTCAATAAACTTATTCCTAAGGTGGTCCAAACTAAATATCCCTTTGAGCAAGTTCACATTGATGAGAAGTATAAAGGTAAAGAGAATTGTTTTGGATCTTTCCAAGATAAGACTCGTGACAAAAAGATCAAAAATACAGTTGTGAATCTAACGCTCATCCAAAAGGAATAAGGTGTTGTTATTTTGCCATATATAACCAAATACGGTATGTATGATTAGTTTATTCACATTCTTGGTATTGCTAGAACACCTAAGATCTTTTTTGAGGTGATGAACTACACTCTTAATTTTTACGTTGATGTGAATAGGTACGTGGAAAAATATCTGAGAAGTGTAATTAAGGATGCTTGGCTATATCATAAAAGTGTTCAATTTGATGCATATTCTATAGATGTTATGTCGTCTTTGGAAAGCCCATTAGAGTACTTTATTGATAGAGTTAAATTGGAGAAGCACATATCATCTCCAACGTTATCCATACGTGAATTTTGTTGTGTTCATAAAAATAAGATAATTTTCTATTGGGATGAGGATGTCCACATGCTTTATAAAGCTGAATTTATACATGCAAGGATTAATTGGGTTAAGTGGACACATGGTCACAATCTTATTTTGTTCCTACCATTGTTGTTTTTAAGTAATGGATGTTGTTTACTATTGTATGTCATCTTGATTATGCGAGATTCAAATTCGAGGATGAATTATTTTCAAGAAGAGGGGAATGATAGCATCCAGGCTGGTCCACTTACATTAAGATTGATGGGCTTCAATAAAATCAAGAAGATGCTTATGATGGAAGAAGAGCCCAAGAATGAGTCCAAGAATTATGAAGAAGAATGGGCAAAGTGCTACACATATTTCATGATTCAAGTCCAAGCCCAAAAGGAAAAAGATTTAGCCCATATGAGTTGTGAATAAATTTGGAAACTTTTCCTTATTTTCTTAGGAGAGAATTTTTGATATTATTTTTACATGCTTTCCTAGTCCTAGTAGGATTTTATTTATCATTTTCATAATAGTAGATCCTAATTTCATGCTATTTGAGATAGATTTTTCCTATTCCTAGTTAGATTTGATAAAGGTAGATACCAATCCCATGCTATTTGGGATAGGTTTTTTTTCCCTATATATAGGGATGGATTTTTTTATTTTCAAGGAGACAACATTATTATTAATTGAGAGTTTCTATTATTTACACCTTTGTGTGTGGCTACTTGGGATTTATCTTACAACCTTATAAGAACGATTCTTTAGGAGGTAAGATTAATTCTTAATTTGATATCTTTGGTTTCTATGAAAGTTAATTAAAGAAGGTGATTAGCTTTATAGTAATTGTTGTCCTTAGTTTCTTTGAAATAGGGGTATAGATCACTTTTGATCTAAGTTCTTGAATTGACTCTTTTAGTATCATAATTAGTCTTAATCCGCTAATTTTGAATACTAAGATCAATTAGGGTACTTAGTACTTAACCTTTAAATTGGGGAGTTTATTCTCCAATTTTTCCTATCTTTAATTTCTTGCCT
Organism: Capsicum annuum; assembly: GCF_002878395.1. Taxonomy (NCBI): domain Eukaryota; kingdom Viridiplantae; phylum Streptophyta; class Magnoliopsida; order Solanales; family Solanaceae; genus Capsicum; species Capsicum annuum. Next base: position 32,590,349 of record NC_061117.1, read on the forward strand.
TTAATCTTAGTATTTTCGCTTTTGCATTAGTTTTTTTGTTCATTAACGTAACCTGATTCTTATCAAATACTATATCTTAAAGTGTAAAGCCCACTGCTAGAACTTCATTTTTTGATAGAACTCTTAACTTTCTATATCCCCAATATTCATCATATAATAAATTAAACACTTACAAGATTAGAATCTTCAAGAGTATCACCATACCCTGAGTTCACTCTTTTTTTTCCTAGAATTTAAAACTCTTCTTTCTATTAGCTTAATCATCAATAATTCAATCTTAGATTCTAACACTTAAAATGGATGGCCATAGAACTTCTCATACACTAATACCCACTTATTACTACTGGATAGGAATTATAAAACACTAAACCATGCAAAATTTTTTGAACATATTCAACCTTAACAAGCTTTTCTATCATTCTGGTCACTGCCTAATCTCAATCTCGATTAAAGCATTAACATCTATAAAATCCCTTTAATTTGTAAATCTCTATCAAAGTATTATCAAACAATCTACACAACACCTTTCTAGATCCATGGATACATAATCTAATAAATTAGAAAAACACTATCCCCACTCTACTGCTTCTAAACTTCTAGGTTCATGCTTCTAACTCTAGGTCATATGGATATAGGATTATGAGAAAGGATCTGAGGGCATATATGAGTTTGTATTAGTGCATGATTTCATGAACACGAATGAACTTTTTCAATGATTAGAACTTATAGGTGAAGATGGGATCCTTTTAAGCCCACGTGCAATCTTCTAACTATCTGTAAGGATTGTCTGAGAGAACTCTATCTGCAGGAATTTAAGCTTGACTATTTTTATTACCTCAAAAATAAGGTAGAGTTGGCATGAATGGAGCAATGTAAGAATCTGTATAAGTTTCTTAGAGAACATCTTTACAGCACGATCTGAGATATAAAAGAAGGGAAACATTTCTTAAATGCCCTATAGCCTCTCAAAGAAAAGTACAAAAATCTCCATACCTTCCATAAGACTTTACTAGACATAGCTTCATAGCCTTTCAAAGAAAAGTATAGAAATCTTTGTACCGTTCCATAAAACTTTACTAGACACAGCTTCGTAGACACCCTAGGACACTTGAATCTTGTGCTCTGATACAAAGTTTTTCATGATCCGCGACTACCCTTTAGTCATAATATGGTGCTTACAACCATAAATAATCCAAGCTAACCCATGATACTGCATAATGCATGAGCAACTAATTTAAAACATATATGTAAGATAAATTAACTGACAGAAGTATAATCATGAGATAAGTTGTTTTAATTCATTACTGTTCAAAGTTTACAACGCTTCAATTCATTACTATTCAAAGTTTACAACACTATAATCTGAAAGAGAGGAAATTAAATTACGTATACTAACTCTAACTAGCCATCTATGAAGCCTCTACTAATACTAACTATAGATAGATGGGACATGACTCCCAACTATCCCTATTCAATACATACAAATAAGAAAATACAATACAAGAACTGCAACTGACTTGAGTCCTTGAAGTAAGGAAACTTATCACCTGCTGGCTAAATATTGTGATCTTTCTGACTATGATCCTATGAATTAGCACCTGAATCTAAATCACATGAAAAATATAGGTAGAAGAGGTATGCTATTTGTACTTTGAAATGTATTGAGTATGTGAGATATGCACTAGTCATGAAAATACTTAAAACATGCTTTAAAACTAAGGAAAAAACCATTTGCTGTAATATACACTTAAAACATGTTTGTACGTAAAGCTGTAAGGCGTAGTGAAATATCTAAATCTTAAGCTAAAATATTTTTACAAATTGGGAAGTAGTAGAAACATCAATTCTATAGTTAATCTCTAGTTAAAGCTGAATATGTTGTAAAACTATACTGAGGATCATGTATATATATTGGGTCATAAATTATGGGATATGAACTGATGTAATGACCAAGTATAATCATGTAATGAATGAAAACTGAATAACTGAGTACAAGGTCATGCTTAATCTTAAAACTGAACATAATCTAAAAAATGAGTTGAGAATTGTGGGACCCAACATTAATCGATGCCCCAATCTAAGTTAATCGGAGTCCAACTTGTGACCTTAGTGGAAAGAGTGCAGGTACTTTGCCTAAGATACTGACATAGACTGGCGTAGACCCCCTAACTTGATGTCCCAAAGGACTAGGATGTCAGTCCTCAATTGGTGGGTGACCTTTGTTAGGGTGTCAGTCCTAAATTGGCGGGTGATCCCTCATAACCTATGACGACAATGTAGTTCTGAAACTTAGGGACTTCTACTAAAGGCGTTAATCCTCAAATGACGGGTGAAACTTCATCCCTTGATTCACTCGGTGCTAAGTACTATGCCCAGCTGAACTTTTACTACGTCCGGCTGAACTGACACTTATAACTTATAAATGGTCAACATGATATGATAACTTACATATGCTCCACTTGGTAATATGCTGAATTTAACAACATAAGCACGATTTGAATGGGTCATAACATGTAAATTGATATATGCATGGATTTTCTAGGTATTGGATATTCATAACTCACCAACTCTGTCTAATGTAACTAAACATAATAGTATTAAAAGCTGATCATAGTAGGAAATTTCGTGTATAAAGCCCAAAAATTCAACAATTGATCATAATATGGGAATTCATTATTCTTGAACATAGGAAGATTTTATTATTATGGAAAAACATTTATTCATGATTTAATTACAAAATAAACTGAAGAAATTAGGAAAAACTCATATTGGACGTGAAACCCAAAACTTGAAGGGAATTAAGCTTGAGGATTGAGAAATCATAAAAACATGGGTACATTATTCATAGCTTTATCATTTGCTTTAGATTTGAACTAAAATTATGTAAATCATTCATGGCCATGAGAATAGCATGAATGATATAATACAGGCCTAAGGAATCATGAATAATCACTAAAACATGCTTATGAGTGAAAAATATCTGATGGGGGATTGAATTTAAGCTTAGAAAAACAATTGGGTAAAAACCCCTAGTTTATGGAAATCATAAAATTCATGAATAAAAATCATAATTTAGGTATAAGAATGAAAGGATATTCTCATTAAGTACCCATATACCCGATTACTTTCAATTCTTGAATTGAAGTTTTAAGGATTTGTACTTGAAGATGAAAACCCCAATTTCTTACTTTGGAAGAGTAGAAAATCACATGTCTCTTGAGAAATTTTGGTGTTGTATTGAGAATGAGGGATTTGGGATTGTTTTGGCTTTTTATACAGCCTTAAAATAGCTTAAATGACGTAGTTTTGGGATTAAAAGAGTGGGAAAAAAATTAAAAAACTCCTTAGGAACCGTCTGGAAATCACCTAAAAGCAGTCCCAACGACTTAGGTCATGACTCGTAGGGTATGGCTATGAGTTGTCACTTGATTCATGGTTTGAAACCCAATTTAAGCCTCTACTTCCCAGACTATGACTCCTTTCATAACAACCCAAATGAGACATTACGAGTCATAGTCTGAGCAGCTTTGACAGTGCTTCAGTATTTTAGCCATAATATTTCACCTCAATTTTGGATTAAAAAAAAATTGATATCGTTGGAAAGGTAATTCAATTATCTATCTGATGGTGTATCTTTAGATAAAAATTCCTAGTAGATAAAAAGTTATGATCGTTTGAAGATGACTATTGTTTTATTCTTCATAAGAATTTAATCGCTAAGGGACGTTTTGATTTGTCTATAAGCTAGGAGATATTTGTAAGCTTAATATATATGTATAAATCCCTTATAAAAATACCAAAATATGTGGTTTGATTTTGCCTGATCTTAAAGCAGGGTTCTATTATTGACTTGGATTTTTAGGGCATTACAGTAGATCTTTGTCATATCATTGATAGTCAATTTTACATCAGTGGTTGCACCCTGTTGATACCTGATTTTTCATGTGACAAGGATGTTCTACAAGATGACACAAAGAGAACCGCTCAAAGAACTAGAAAACCTTCAAAGGTTTTCAAGTCCCCTTACATAATGACTTTAATTCAAGTTCTAAAGGTAAAGAGAAAGCCAGTGCTAGTTTGACTCTAAAAAATCCCCTTGAAGGTTTCAACATAATTGAGAAGTGGCCAACGAAGAATGTGATATCATACTTATCTATGATAAAAAAAACTATTGAAATATCATGCCAACAAGTAATATTTGGAAGGAAACTTTTTTTATTTATACAATATTGTTCTTTTATCCCAAATTAGCGACTCAAAATATAATACTCATATAGAAAATACAAGACAGACCACTACAAATCAAGAGCCTTGGCACTTGTAGAAATATTGAATTTTGTTGTTTCCTTTTTTGGAGTCAAAGAATTGATTCTATCTCATGTCATAACTGAATATATGTTGGAATAATGAGGTAAAATCATGTCAATTATAGATATCTACGTGTGTGTGATTCTCTCATATTAACATTATTTTGATACATATACAGCTAACCATACTATGATGTATCATATCACCACGTACCATATTGAAACCCTAACTATCTTAATATGTATTAACATATATCTGTCATGATACTTATGAATATGTGTCATGCCAGATACATCATTGATGACACAATATATTGATGTGTCAAATATATCAGATAGACTATAACACTGGGCAGTGATATATCTTAACACTATGCAATATGTTGAAACTTTATTTCAAACGCACATATTATAATGTATCATATCACATTTTAAAGTTTTTTTACTATGTATTAAAATACTGTGCAACATGCGAATGTGATTTTTGTTACTTGCTTAGGAAGGCCAAGCAACTATCAATACCGACTACAGATAAATCACTGTCTATTGTTTGTTTAAAATATACATCGACAAAATGTACAAAGGGCATTATTCAAATATGGGAGATGTTATACCTACGCATGAGAATTATGTGTGTTCAGTTTTTGTTACTTAGCAAGCGCAGTTCATTTGCAATTTTATAAAAGAATTTAGTATTCTTGTTGGTCTGCCTTGGCACTTGGTTGATGAGGTTCACATCCCTATAATTTGTGATGCTGAATTTTATTGGGTATTGATTGTAGTTGTTCTAAAGAAAATACTTATTCGGGTGTATGATTTCATGGTGACATAAAGACACAACGTAAACCATCTTAAAATACAAAAAATGCTTGTAATGTTGCCAAATTATCTGTCAATCATTGAATTTTATAATCAAAAGGAGTGCATAAATTGATTAAATGTGAAAGTGTACAAGGCGAAAACACAACAACACTCATTCAATATTCATTATGTCTAAAGCATTAAATCGTAAATGAGTGACATCTTGTATGTAAAGGTTAAATATTTGCTAATTAATCTCATTTTTGTTACATATGCACAGAATTTTACTCATGTATTTTATTTTTAATTGAGTGTACATAATTGTACAAAAATTGTGAAGTATTTGTAGCAGTTTTGGTGGAGTATTTAATTGATGGACTCTAAGCACCTTTTTTTAGTTGTGATGCTGAATTTCATCATAACAGATACGCATCATTGTTATGATAATATGGCTTTGAGAAAGCTCTTAATGATTATGCAAGTGACAATGAAGATCCATCTAAATTGAACTGCACTTTCATACCACCAGTGATGATGATGATTTGGTTAATATTGAATAATTTTGGATTATTAGATTGATGGCTTTTCACCTTATGAGGTTATATTTGTGATTGTTTTGTAAATTTTTCATGACTGTTTATTTTGATTTTAATCAAGACATGTGTTAATTATTCAGAACATAATTTTGTGGATCATGCTATTTTGAATGACAAATATTGTGTTTCTATCATGTTATAATCGTGAAAAGGTGTATTTTATTTTATAATAAAGAAACATATCTTAAACTCATGCACATTGATGTACTAGTAGACTGTATACCTAGTTAAATCAATGATCAAACATGTATAAATTGATATTATATGTATTGATATATTATAAGACCATGAATTAAGGGTACAATTCATAGTTATGTATCATAGGTATCCATAGCCACAGATATATGGATAGTGACTTATTCAAAGTAATTCAATAGTGATGTATTTTAAATATGTCCATAGTGATGTATCAACACGAATATTTATGTGTAATAAATAGTTCCACACAAATTACTAATCACACATTTATTTAACATATAAGTATATTATGGTCATGTATCAAAAAATATTGTATTATTTGTTATATCACATAAAGTTTCAAATTCAAACAAAGATCTTATCTATCATTAATAATAAATAACACAAGATGGAAGCTCCTAACTTATTAACATTAATAAAAATCATATTAATATCCAAACAAACTACTCACTATTAAAATTTAAATTCATTGAAACAAAAATATTAAAAAATATAAACATAGCAAAGACATTGAAAACATTCTATGTATCCGACAACCAACACTTTACTTTTTCTTCGAAAAAAAATTACATGTACGCTTGTTGAGGCCTTCATGTCCATATTGTACACAAAAATTTAAACTTGATGATAAACTTTTGCTGCTTTTCTTGTGGTACCATATCTTTGACCTTTCAATTTGCTTTGTATATTTTGGTGGTAAGACCAGCTCGTCCATAACTTCTTGTGGTACATTTAAGTACTTTTTATCGGAAATATGAAATATTGCTACTTCTTACATCTTTACTAACGTATCTGGCTTGTAGTAATCAAAGAAGTACGAATTCATATCATTTATATTTTTGCTCTTCAACACAGCAATAGTATGTGGACTTTAAATCTAATCAAGCTGAAAGCTCCCAAATTACATGTGTTACTTTCAAGACAAACAATGTAACATCTTTATCATAAACCGAGACTACCCTAGTCGTAATACGATGCCTAAGATCACAAGTCACCCCAAGCTAACCCATGGCCTGACATGAATTAGAATAATGAATAAAGTGACAAAATACTAGGCGAAAACTAACTGGCAAATCTGATAGAAGTAATAATGTAAATCTGAATGTCGATCAAAACTAAAAAACAAAGAACCGCCTGACAATCAATCATGCTGAAATTCTAAACATCTATCTAAAAGGCTCTAAAACATGATGAGTTGTTTGGACAAGCTCCCAACTAACTCCAGCTGACTGAAAGAAAATAAAATACTAAAATAACTAACTGATAACTAGCCCTAAAATGATGAGGACTCACCAAAGTTGTTGCTGAGTGATGCGGAAAGTGCTAAGTGTGGTCCAAGTACTGAGTGTCCGAACCTATATTATGAGACAATATAGCACAAAGAAGTATAAAATTAGTACTTTGAATGTACTAAGTATGCGAGATGGAAAAACTAACTAGTATAAACTAAACATAAATGTATGAACATGTAAAGTGAATGCAAGACTAAGTATTATCATGTATTGAATGAAAATTGACTATCTTAATAACTGAATACAAGGTCAGTGCAAACTTGATCTGAACATAAATTGAATCATAAACTAAGGACTATAGGAGCTAATAATAATCGAAATACCCAAATTTGATAAAATCAGGGTCCAACCTATAATCCCAGTTGGAAGGGTGCTAGTACCTTGCCAAGGGTATCGACATTGGTTGGTGTTGATCCACTAAACCGATGCCTCAATTGATGGGGGACCCCTTGTAACCTAAGGTGGTGTCGTAGTTCTAGAACTTAGGGACTGCTACTAAAGGTCTCTGACTAACTAATGAGGAAGTTGTCATCTCTATGTTTATTCGGTGCTATGTATGACTCCCAACTGAATGACACTCAAACATAAATTGAATTGATCATCTTGATATCATTTTGAAAATAGTAATGCATGCATATCTGAAGTACTTAAAAAAATACAAACCAATGTATGTTTGAATTCCTAGGTGTCGGGTATTCATACCCACTTGCTCTAAACATGATAATATTAACTGAACATTTTGAGAGAAATCACAATTCAAGTTTAAGAACTCAACATCTTATCAAACCCAGGAAATTCATAATTCTTAAAACATGGGAAAAATACTTTGTTTATGGGAAACATGTTCACAATTTTCTTACAAGAATAAATAGCAGAATGTAAGGAAAACTCATAGTTGACCCGAAATCCAAACTTAAGAGGTAAAACCTTAAAGATTTAAAAGTTATTAGGACTCAATGGGTAGAAGGAACCCATTGCTTAAATCCCACATACATTAAGATGGAAGCCTTATAAACCCTTGGAATTGAGCTTGTTCTTGAGAAACCCTAACTTGGCGATGGAGAAGAAAAATTGCCCCTTTTTGCTAAGTACTGAGTGATTTGAGTTTATGAGGTGTTAGGGTAAATTTAAACCATAATAAATGATGTTAAAGTGACCAAATAACGTGGGTTTGGGATTAGAAAAATGGGAATTGACCAAAAATCCCTTTTTAAATCGTCTAAGAAATTACTCATTCCAGTCGTAATAACTCAAGATCCGACTCGTTATGACTGGTCATGAGTCTTGGCCTGGAGTCGTGACCTGGGGACCTAATCCTTAGGTCCATACTGTCCTGTCAATGATTCACTCCTGAGGACTTATTAGGTCTAATAACGAGTCATCATGAAGAGTTGTTTTAAGGAGCTGAATCCCTTGATTTTTTTATTGTTGTGATAATGGGTCCACATAACGACTCGTCAGAAGTCTTAATGAGTCATATGCCAAACTCATCCCCATAAGGCTATAATCTAGAATCCTCACTATTGTGGAAATGACTCCACACAATGACTCATTATGTCTCGTAACGGATCATTACCTAAGTCATTGTCACTGGCAATTTGATAGATTCTCGATCATCTTGGAATAACTTTTCACTAAGAAATTGAATTAAAGAGAGACTGGTGGAGCTGGAAAGCCACTGAAATAGCCTATCTTTTGATAGGTTAGGTGCTAAAATTTTTGGTATATTATAATATCTCCCCTTTAGGATCATTTATCCCTGAATGAAACTGACTAAGTTGAAGCATTAGGGGCAAAAACTGAGATTTTGCACTGAACACTTATAAGTTAGACCATGAGTTAATATCTAAATCTGTGACTGATGTATGGACTAAACTAAACTCATGAATGCATGCTATGACATGAAAGTGATTGGATGTCCTGAGATAGAATTAAAATTAATTAAGGGAAAATATTACCTCATGTTGGAACTGGATTCGAATAGAAAAGATGGGGGTACTTGGCCAGCATATTTGCCTCCGCTTCCCAAGTGGCTCTCTCAACTAACTGATTTCTCCATTGAACCTTTACTAAGGCAACCTCTTTATTTCTCAACCTATGAACATGACGATCTAGGATCCCAACTGGAACCTCTACATAAGAGAGATTATTTTCTATGCTAACCCTTTCTAAAGGAACTGTTGATGTTGGGTCACCGATGCATTTGTTCAGCAAGGAGACATGGAGACTAGATGCACTGATGCTAACTCTACAGGAAAATATGACTCATAGGCTACCTTACCATAACAACTCAAAATCTTGTAAGGTTATAGCGGGGATGGATCTTTCTTTCTTACGAAATCTCTTTACCCCTTTCATAGGTGAAATTTTCAAATAAACAGTATCACCAACATCAAACTCGAGCTCCATTCTTCTCTCATATGAATAGGATTTCTAATGACTTTGGGATATTTTCAGCCTTTCCCTAATCAGCTAGACCTTTTACATTGCATTATCACTAAATTTGGCACCATCAAAGTAGCTTCACCAATCTCGAAACAACCAATAGAAAACCTATACCTCCTATTATAAAGAGCCTCGAACAGGGCTATCTGAATACTGGAGTGATAGCTATTGTTGTAAGAAAACTCAATCAAAGGGAAAAAAACTTCCCAGTTACCGTTGAAATCAATTACACTCCCTTAATATATCCTTTAAGTTTTGAATGATCCTCTCGGCCTGACCATCTGTCTTTGGGTAAAAAGTTGTATTAATATGAACTTGGGTACCAAGACCCTTTTGAAAAGCCTTCTAAAAATAAGAGTTAAACTGGGTACCTCTATCTTAAATAATGGTCAAAAGGACTCCATACAACTTCACCAACTTTTAATAATAGAGTCTAGCATAATCTTTGGCTGAATCTGAAGTGTTAACTGACAAGAAATGAGCTACATTAGGCATTTGGTCTAGAATAACCCAAATAGAATCATGATGATGATGAGTACGAGGCAATCCTGTGATAAAGTCTATATTCCCTACCTCCCACTTCCAAGTGGGAATACAGAACTCCTGAAGCATACCACTAGACCTTTAGTTCTCAACCTTAACTTTCTGTCAATTTGTAAAACTTAGCCATGAATCCATAATATCCTTCTTTATGATATTTCACCAATGCACTTTCCACAAATCACGGTACATCTTAGTGGCTCCTGGGTTAATAGAACACCAAGAACCATAAGATTCTGCTAATATCCGCTACCTCAAATTGTCGACATGCGAAACCCATAATTTACCCTGATAGCAAAGAAAACCATCGCCCCCTTGGGAGAAAACCCCAACCTTCTAATTTTGAACCGCCTTCTTCATCTTAAGAAAAATACAATCTCTATCTTGATTTTCCTTTACCTTGGCAACCAAAGAAGATTCCAAACCATTCTGAACTAAAACACTACCTTTAGCTAAATTAACCAACCAAACTCCTAACCTAGCAAGCCGATAAACCTCACAAACTAAATCTTTTTTATCATCCTCCACGTGAGAAACACTTCCCATAGATAATTTTCTAAGGACGTCAACCACAACATTGGCCTTACCCGGGTGATATAAGATGCTCATATCATAATTATTCAGTAACTCTAGCCATCTTCTCTGATAAAGATTTAGATCTTTCTAACGAAAAACATACTAAAGATTCTCGGGATTAGTGAACACATCAATATGAACCCCATAGAGATAATGGCTCCAAATATTTAAGGTAAAGACAACTATTGCCAACTCAAGTTCATGAGTCGGGTAGTTCTTCGCATGTGGTTCAAGCTGTCTATAGGCATATGTTATAACCTTTCCCCGTTGTATCAACACACAACTAAGACCAACTCTAAAAGTATCACAATAGACTACAAAACCATATGAACCCTGTAGTAGAGTCAAAACTGGGGTGAAGGTGAGTCGAGTCTTCAACTCTTGAAAAATCTTCTTGCACGAATTAGACCATAGGGATTTGACTTTATTCTAAGCTAGTCTAGACATTATAGAAGCAATAGAGAAAAGTCCCTCAATGAACTTCCTATTGTAGTTGACTAACCCAAGAAACTCTTGATGTCCGATGGAGATACGGGTCTAGGGTAGTTCCTTACTGCTTCATTCTTTTGAGGATCAACTCAAATGCCTTCACCAAAAATGATATGACCAAGGAATGTTACTGATTTCAATCAAAATTCACACTTGTTGAACTTAGCGAATTGTCATTGATTCTTAAGATCCTTCAAGACAATCCTCAAATGGTCTGCATATTTATCTTTGCTCTGAGAATAAACTAGGATGTCATATATGAACATAATAATGAACATGTCTAAGTACTACTTGAATACCCTATTCATCAAGTCCATAAAAGTTGCAGGGTCATTCATTAGTCCAAAAGACATAACTACAAATTCAAAGTGATTATACCAAGTTCTAAAAAGTTGTCTTCAGAATGTCACGCTCTTAGACTTTGAGCTGATAATAGCCGAATCTGAGGTCTATCTCAGAAAAACAATCAACAACCTTAAGTTGGCTAAACAAGTTATCAATCCTGGGGATGGGATACTAATTCTTTATTATGACTTTGTTCATCTAATGGTAATCGATGCATATTTCGAGAGAATTGTCCTTCTTTCGCACAAATAGAACTGAAGCACCCCATAAAGAGACGCTAAGCCTAATGAAACCCTTGTCTAAGAGATCTTTCAATTAATTTTTCAATTCCTTAAGATCAGTTGGATCCATTATATAAGGAAATATTGAGATTGGTTGGGTATATGAAAGGAGATCTATTTCGAAGACAATTATTATCTCAAGAGAAAGTCTGGGCAGATCGTCAGGAAACACTTCTAAAAACTCATTCACTACTAAAATTGATTCAAGACTTGGGATTTTGAAACTTGTTTCTTTAACTTAGACAAGGTGATAGATGCACTCCTTGGAAATTATTTTCTTGCCATAAGGAAAGAGATGAACTAACCTATGGGTGCTGAGGTACTACTTGTCCATTCTAAGACTGGCTTGTTGGGAAACTAGAACTGGAATACTCTATTTCTATAGTCAACTAAGGCATAACAAGAATGTATCCAATTCATGCTGAGGATAACATCAAAATCTGTTATCTCAAACTCTACAAAATCGACTTAAGTAACTTTCTGGGATATTGTAACTAGGGAATTTCTATATACCTATCTGGTAATGATTAAACTACCAACTAGAGTAGAAACTATTAAGGACTCTACAAGAATTTTGGGGTTGACACCAAAATTTCTTGTTATATAGGGAATACAAAAAAGAGTGTGGCTAGGGGATCTAATAATTCACACACATGAAGGTGAATTACTTGTAACGTACTAGTAACCACATCAGGAGGACCCTCCTAATCCTGTCGAGTCTGAAGAGCATAAAGCCAACTCTATCTAGTAACCACACCCTGCTGTGTTACGCGACTTGCTGAAACTGTTGAAGAGTTAGTCTGGCTGTGCTGACAATTATTCCTACTTCACTGCATAACCACTGGGCAATCCTTTATTTAGTGTCCTGACTTTCCATACATAAAACAAGCATCACTACAGGTCATGCCCTCACCCTTGTAGCTCTTACCATATATCTTACAAATTGGGTTATGCAGCCACTATTCACACTACCCTGGGACTTTGAGCTTGTCACCTTATCACGAGTATCCTATCTAAACTTAGCAATGGAGCATTTACAGAAGATGGGTCTAAGACTAAATATTTCTTAAGAAATAGAGAACGATTACCACCATCTAACCTTGGCCGAGAGAAATTGAAACTACCAGTTCTGACCCTCTTATTCTCCCTTTTCTTCTCTTTGAGTTTCTCGCTCTAAATATATTAAGCATGGACCATCAATCTGTAGATGTCTATCTCCTTAATCAACATGGTTTTTCAACACTCTATAACCACATCCTTAGAAACACTAGACACAAACTTACTCATTTGGTCCCTAAAATCAACTACCATAGTCGGAGCAAACCATGCCAATTGAGTAAACTTGAGTGAATACTCCTTAACACTCATACTTCCCTACTTTAAGTTTGTAAAATCCTACACCTTAGCTTTTCCCAACTCAAGTGGAAAGAACCTATCCAAAAATGCAGCAACAAACTCATCCAACTCTACCGACCCTACATCGACACCTTTATCTTCCTTCCACTACTTAAACCAAGTATGAGCCAACCCTTGTAGTTAGTAAACAAATAGGTTAGTAATCTTAGTAGAAGTAACACCCATGATACCAGTCATCTTTTAAACACTGTCCAAGAATTTTTGTGGATCCTCCTTAGATTTAGACCTAAAGAACACTGGTGAATTCATCCGAGTGAAATCTCGGATTTTAGCTACCTTCGTATTCACTACTAGGTTAGCTGGGGAAACAACCTACTGGTTATTCTAAGTAGTTATAGATTGGTCTAGCACAATAAAAATAGCCTGAACTCAAAATGAGAGACCTACTCATTCAGAGGTTCTTTGGGAACTGACGGTGGTGCTTGATGGTTCTCATTCCTTCTTTCGTTAGTTCTCTTAGGAGGCATTGTCTATAAATGGATAAAGGACTAGTTAGAAGAGAAATTTTAACTAGTTAGAAGAGAAATTTTAATAGAGTTAACACTCTATCACATGGCATGAATTATGAAATAAGTGAGACCTTCCTAAAATATTTTATAGCAACTCGCTCATAAGTGTGGTTCATTTCACACCCATGAAACAAACTCTACTTAATGTGGCTTTTAGATACCCTAGGACACTTTAAACATATTGTTATGATACCAAGTTTGTCACGACTAAAAACTACCCCCAGGTCGTAACACAGTGCCTAAGGTCACAAGTGACCCCAAGCTAACCCATGGCTGACATGCATTAGAATAATGAATAAAATGACAAAATACTGGGCAAAAGCTAATTGTCATAACAAATAGAAGTAATAATTTAAAACTGAGTATCGATCAAAATTGGAAATAGAATAAAGAACAATCAGACAACCACTCATATTGAAAAACTAAACATTTATCTGAAAGCCTCTAAAATATGCTAAGTTGTTGGGAAAAGTCCCCAACTAATTCCAAATGACTAAAAGAAAATGAAGTACTGAAATAACTAACTGATAACTAGACCTCAAATAATGAAGACTAACAAAAGTTATTGTTGAGTGATGCAGAAACGTGCTAAGTGTGATTCGGGTACTGAGCATTCGAACTTATATTATGAGACAATATAGAATAATGAAGTATATGATCAGTACTTTGAATATACTGAGTATGCGAGATGGGAAAACTCACTAGTATAAGATGAAGATAAATGCATGGACATGTAAACTGAATGTAAGACCAAGACCAAGTACTGAATAAAAAATGACTATTAGAATAACTGAATACAAGGCCAAAGCAAACCTAAACTAAACATAAACAAAAGCATAAACTGGGGATTGTGGGATCTAACAATAATCGACATACCCCAATTTGAGAAAATTAGGGTCCGACCTATAACCCTAGTTGGAAGGATGCTAGTTCCTTACCAAGGGTACAAACATTGGTTGGCATGGATCCACTAAACTGATGTCCCAAAGGACTAGGGTGCCATGCCTCAAATTTCAGAGGACCCCTTGTAACCAATGATGGTTTCATATTTTTGGAACTTAGGGACTACTACTAATAATCTCTGCCTAAGTAATTAAGGAGACATCATCCCTGTGTTCACTCAGTGCTACGCATGAATCCTAACTGAATGGCACTGAATCATAAACTAAATTGCTCATCGTGATATCATTCTAAATATAGTAATGCATGCATAATCTAAAGTAATCAAAAACATATAAATTGATGTACATCTGAATTCCTAAGTATCAGGTGTTCATAACCCACCAGCTCTAAACATGATAATATTAACTGAACATTTTGAGGGAAATCACAATTCAAGTACAAGAACTCTACATCTTATATTACTTAGGGAACTCATGATTCTTAAGACATGGTAAGATGTTTTGTTTATGGGAAACATGTGTTCATGGTTTTCTTACAAGAATAAACTGTAGAATTTAAGGAAAACTCATATTTGGCTTGGAACTCAAATTTAAGGGGAAAAAACTTACAGATTAAGAAATTATTGGGACTCAATGGGTTAAAGGAACTCATTGATGAAATCCCACATACTTGAAGGTTGGAAGACTTAGAGAAACCCTTGGAATTAAGTTTGTTCTTGATAATCCCTAACTTGGATTTGGAGAAGAAAAAAATCTCCCTCTTTTGCTAAGTATTGAGTGATTTTGAGTTTATTAGGTTAGATTAAATTTAAGCCCCATTTATTGATGTTAGAGTGCCCAAATAATGTGGGTTTGGGATTAGAAAATGGGAATCAACCAAAAATCCTTTTTTTAAATCGTGTTGGAAATTACTAGTTCCAGTCGTAACAACTTGGGTACGAATCATTACGAATAGTCACAATTTATGGCCTGGAGTCGTGACCTGTGGACCTGTTCCTTGGGTCCTTACTATCATGATAACGACTCACTCCCGATGACTCATTAGGTCTGATAACGAGTCATCGTAAGAAGTCATGGTCAGGACTAAATCCCTTGATTTCCTTACTATTGTGATAATGGTTCCACATAACGATTTATTAGGAGTCTTAACAATTCGTATGCAAGACTTGTCACTACAAGGTTAGAATCTAGGATCCTTAATATTATGGCAATGAATCCACACAACTGCTCGTTATATCTGGTAATAGGTACTTGAGTAGTTGTCATTGGTAGTAGCTTCTCAGTCATCTTAGTATCACTTTCACTACGAAATCGAATTAAGGCAAGACTGGTGGTGTTGGAAAGACACTTAAATGATCTATCTTTTGATCGGTCTAGAGCTAAATATTTTGGGGTATTATAGTCGTTCAGTATGATAAATAGTGTAAATATAAGGCAATGAAGCCTTAAATTATCAAAAAAACATCTACAGTTAATAAAATTCTACATGAGCAAAGTTATGTATAAAAATTAAAAAATACATATCATATGAAGTTATGTTATAGTAAGAGACATTTGTGTTGTCTACGTAATGTGTTACATATTTGTGGTTCAAATCATTTATAATGTAAATATTATGAACATACGTATCAAGAAAAACATATCATTAATCAAGAGACTTTGATGAATTGAGAATTAGTATATCCTGGAACATTTTATAGAAATTAGTTTTTGTATACGATGTTCATTCTCTATTTTTGCAATTTCAGGAGCCAAATAGTATTCTAGCTTGTTCTAGAAATTTCAAGATTGACAATTTTCACACCTCGATCAATTTTTTATTGCTACATTCATCCATATTAGAAGTCATCATCCTACCTCTATTTACTGATGCATAGAATCTTGCTCATTTTTTATAATCAACTTTAAATAGGTATATAACGACTTGATTTTTGATGATTTATGTAAAATATTTATTTCTTTGTGATTAGGCTATTTTACCCCTACCTTTGGTTGCTTTGTAGTATTTTTGGGGTATGGAGATAATTAGCATAGTTTTTGATATATTTTGGTATGATTTATGTGATATTGTGGTTTTTGATGGCTTAGAGAGCCTTATAGTTAACTTTGGTTAATATCATTTGACTTGTGCATCGGATAGAAAAATAGAGTGTGCCAATGAGCCTGGTACATCAATTTTAAGGTGGTTACATGGTTGGTACGATTTTATCATTTTTATATCTCATTATAACCCTCGGTTTAAAAAATTATGAAATTGGGTTTCGAGGTTCAACTTAATGAAAATGACATTTTTTCAAAAATCTAATGTCTCTATGAGTCTAGAGCATCAAATTTTATAGGGTAGCATAGTTTGTTTACATCATGAGATTTTGAATGAATTCTGAGGAATCAGTGAACCAAAAGTCGCTTTCGCGACTGAAAAGGACGACACAAGTGTCGCAATCATGACACCTCAATCATAATCGCGACAATCGCATTTGCAAAGGACCAATAATTAAATTGTGATATCTTTCATCAATCCAGGTATCATAGACGCAATACCTGGTCGGACACGCGATGCCTGGACCATATATATACCTTGTTTTTGCTATTTTTGAGACTTGGAGCTTAGAGTTTTGTGATTTTGAGTAATTTCTTCCACTTATAAGCTTGGGTAAGGTCCTTAACACCTATTTCAACCATTCTTTAACTCTTATCTTGTAATTATTGTTTTAACAAAGATTAAAAGGTGGAAATTGGGGATTTTGACTCGTAAAGGCCTAAAAATGGTATTTCTCCATGTAAACCCCGATTTCAATCTGTTTTCACTTGGGTGAGTTTCTAATCTTATAATTACTACTTTTCTCTCAATTTCATCTTTAATACAACTTCAGTTCTTGTTTTTTAAAATGGAGTTCAGAGATTTTTCTCGGTAAACCTTAAACATGGTTTTTCTTAAATTTCAACCTCGTTTTTAACTCATTTTTGCTTGGGTTTTCAGTTGTAGACTCTTAAAAATATGGATAACATGTTTCAAAAATAAAATTATAATTGTTTTCCATTTTTTGAAAACCCATTTCGAGAGCCTGTTTTGATTCTGACGCAAAAATAGACAATAGGTGTCGTTGGCTTTCTTTTGACACATAGATTCTATATTGCTATGTTTTTGTTGATTATGAGCCTATTAGTTAGGAGTAAATCTTTGTATTTAAGGCTTTCAGACCGATTTTCGATATTCGAGGTAGGTTATTATTTAACCTTCTTCATACTAGGCTGGGAATTTAATGTTGATACAAAAGCATATTAAGAGTGTGAGAACTAACCATGAAAATAGCTATATTATCATGTTGTCCCATGTGGGAGACTAGATTGATGGTTTTTGGTGAGCTTAATACATTATTTTCTATGTGTGACCATGTGGGATCTTATGTGATGTTGTTGGCCTTGTGTATGTGGAATTAATTGTGTCTTGTATTATGAAAAATTCTAATATGGTATTAATGGTTTATTTAATTATATTTTAATCTCTTGGCATATGATTTATGTTGGCATTCATGGGTGGTTAGAAATATTGAGTGGATTATTGGCTCAATTGGTTGTATATTGGGTGGATATACAAATACTCATTCTGGTTGGTTGTGTATATTACATCCTCATATCATATACATTCATGGAACATTGGTACCCCCATCGAAATACCGGACTTACTGAAAATATTGGATTTTACTAACAGAAAATATGACATTTTTAAAACTCTCTATTGATGGATGTGCTGGTGTAATGCCCCAAGAGTACACCTTGGGCGTCACACGGTGCTTACAGCCCCGAAGGACCACAAGCTAACCCATGTTGGTACCTTCTGTGAGCATTGAACAATGTAAAATAGAATAAATATGGAATTTACTAGAATGCCATAATGTTTAAATCATAATTCTGATACTGTCTATAAAACAATAGTGAAAATACTGATAAAACAGCTGTCAATAACAACTGAAAACTAAAAACTAACTAAAAGTGTCTGAAAGCCTCTAACTAAGTAACTGAGGAGTTGATGGGACAAGTCCCCAACTAACTTCGACTGGCTACTAAAAGTTAAAATGCTGAGATAATCATAATTGGTCCTCAGAACATGAGAACTCCCCACTGCTGCTGTTACTGGTGCGCTGGGATGTCTAGGTACGGTTGGGAACCTAAGTATCCAACCTATGATATTAGACATCATAGCGCAAGAAAAGACTATAAGGTCAGTACTTTAAATATACTAGTATGCTAAATGGGGTTAGGCTGATATGCATGGGCTCATGTATATGCGTAGTAACTAACTAAATGTATAGCATGAAGTACTAAGTAAAATGCATGAAATCTGTAAAGACTAAGAATGCATGACCAAGCATAAAACATATTCTGAATATAGTCTTACAACTAAAATACTGAGTACTGATAAATGAGTAAATGATATCTGTATGCTATGGTCAAGAAAAATCGAAACTGAATTACTGAGCTGAATACTAGAGTGAGACTGTAGGAGCTAGCTATGACCGACATGCCCTAATATGCTATCAGGTTCTAAACTGTAACCCCAGTTGAGAGGATGTCTGTACTATGCAACAGGTACTATCACTGGCTATATGGATCCACTAATCTGAAGTCCCGAAGGATGAGGATGTCATGTCTAATTGGGAGGGGGGACCCCTCAAAATCTATGGTGTCACCGTAGGTTCGGAACCTAGGGACTGCTACTGGTGCCTCATGCCAAACTAATAGGGGAGACACCATCCCTACGCTCACTCAGTGCTAAGTATTACTCCCAATTGAATGACACTGATTATTAGACTAAATTGAGTTTAACTAAATGTAATAAATGGCCGAACTAATAATGCTCATAACTATTCTGAAACCATTCTATAGATACTAATAACTAGGAAAGCAGCTAAATTTCGGGTATTCAAACCCCTAGGACTCGATAGCAATAATAGCAAGGTCATACTAAAACTTTGAGGACATGATATGGAAGCATTTATTATAAACTCATTCTTACTGGCATTTCATCAAACACTTGCAATGCATGGTTTAAGCTAAGCATGGGATTATTTTAAAACGTGTAGTAATAGCATGATTTCAATAATAAAATCACCAATTAAGGCTTAAATCAACGAACAACACTATTCAAATATGTGAGGTTTAATAACAACAACAATTACATGTAAACATGGTGTAGAATCGAAATTCATTAGCATTCATGGTTAAAAAATCATAATAATCATGTAAAAACCATAACTTTGAATTTGAAGTTGGGTTCTTGGACTCCATGGGTGAAAATAACCCATGGATGAACATCTAACATACCTCAAAAGCTTAAATCTTCAAAAAGAGTAACTTTTCTTGAAGGTTCTTGAATGGTGACGCTTTGATTCTTGAGTTTCTTGAAGAAGATCTTGAATCTTGTTCTTGGGAGATAATTTTGAGAGGAAACCCTAATTTTCTTATTCTTGAGAGTGGAGAGGATTAAGAGTAGTTTCAAAACTTGTTTATGATGGCTAAGTACGTGTTTTCAATGATTTAAGTCATGGGAGGTGAGGTTTGGGGTGAGTAAATGACCAAATAATCCCTACAAAACTAATTGTAATTGCTGAGATCTTCAGTTGACGACTTGGGCTGATAATCCATCACTTAGGTGACGGCCCGTCACCTTAAGTCTTCACTTAGAACTAAAACTTATCTCATACAGGTTGTGGGTGACGACTTAGGCTAATAAGTTGTCACTTAGGTGACGGCCCATCATACCAGGTCATCACTTGGAAGGTGGAATCAATGTTTTCGACCTAAGGCTGATGACTTGGGCTAATAAGTCGTCACATAGATGATGGCCCGTCAGCTCAAGTCATCACTTTGTTGACAGGATGACATGCTGGAGTAAAATAGTTATAACTTTTTGCTTTGATATCAGATTAAGGTGAAACCAAATACATTGAAAAGAAGATTCAACGATATTTTTTTTTATATAAGGTAGGACACGTAAATAATTATATACAAGAATTAATGGTCATTTAAAGTTGACCCAAGCTGAATCTTTCACTAAACCTTAATCAATAGAAGTGTTCTAAACTTGTCTTTGAGTTTGGAGATTTTTATAACTTCGACTAGTATAAAATGACATTTTAACACTATATAATTGATCATCATAAAGATATGGACATAAAATCATTCGTTTCCGATCTGCATACTTCATAACAATAGTTTGAATTCTAGCCCAAAAATATAGGGTGTTACGATATCTCCCCCTTTGGGAACATTCATCCTCGAATGAGGCTGGTTAAGCTGAGAATATTGAGGAATTGAGGTTACATGCTGAATATACATGCTAAAAACATTATTACATAACTGAGCCTGAAATATGACACATTCCTGAACTGGCTCGTGAATGCATGGAATGACACAAAGACAATATAGCCATAACTGAGATTGGAAAAGAAAAGTTGATACCTTAAACTAAGTCTGAGTTTGCAGAGAAGAAATGAAGGTACTTGGCTTGTATGTCAGCTTCTATTTCCTAAGTGGCTCCCTCAACGGACCGATTCCGCCAAAGAACTTTGACAAAGGAAACTTCTTTTTCCTTAGTCTATGAATTGGCGATCAGGGATCTCGATTAGAATTTCCTCGTAAGAAAGGTCATTTTGAACATCTACGCTTTCTAAAGGAACAACTACAACTTGGTCACCAATACACTTTTTCAACAAGGAGATATGGAATACAGGGTGCACTAATGCTAAGTTTGCAGGCAACTCAAGCTCATAAGCCACCTTTCCAAATCAGCTCAAAATCCTATAAGGGCCAACATATCGGGTACTAAGCTTCCCTTTCTTAACAAACCTCTTTATCCCTTTCATGGGTGAGATCTTTAGATATATAAAATCACTAATATTAAACTCAAGATCCTTTCTCCTCATATCTACATACGATTTATTTCGGCTTTAGGCTACCCTAAACCTCTCCCTAATCAACTGAACTTTCTCTAAAGCATCAAATACCAAGTTAGGCCCTTCCAAAGCTGTCCCACCTACCTCAAACCAACTAATTATAGATCTACATATTTTCCCATATAGATCGATAAATGGAGCCATCTGAATACTAGAATGATAGTTGTTATTATACGCGAACTCAATCAAAGGCAAGTGATCATCCCAACTACCCTTAAAATCAACTACATATGCTCTCAACATATCCTCAAGGGTTTGGATGGTCCTTTTTGCTTGACCATCTATCTGAGGGTGAAAGGATGTACTGAGGTGAAATTGGGTACCAAGACCCTTCTGAAAAGCTTTCCAAAAGTGAGAGGTAAACTGAGTATCTCGATTAAAGATGATAGATAGTGAAACACCATGCAACCTAAAAAACTCCCTAATATAGAGCTTGGCGTAGTCCTTGGCTGAATAAGAAATATAAACTAGTAAGAAATAGGCTGATTTGGTCATTCTATCCACAATGACCCAAATTGAATCATGTTGATGATGAGTACGAGGCAAACTTGTCACAAAATCCATGTTCACTTCCTACTATTTCCAAGTGGGAATGTTGAAATTCTACATAGACCCACTAGGCTTTTGATGTTAGATCATAACCCATTGACAAGTGGATCACTTTGCTACAAACTCTATAATATCTCTCTTCATACTGTTTACCAATAAATTTCCCGCAGATCGTGGTACATCTTTGTGGCCCCTGGATGAATAGAGTAACGCGCACTATGCACTTTTGCAAGAATTCGTTGTCTCAAATCATCTACACACGACATGCACAGTCTACCCTAGCAATGCAACGCACTATCTCTCCCTTGGGACAGTAGTCCACAGTAGTCTGACAAAGCCTCTACCAAATAAAATATCAATAAAGTATTGGGGCATGCTCCCAACTAGAGCCAAAAATAGTATCTAATAGTCTATAACTCAAAAGAAAAATATAATCCTGTAATGGAGCCTTTCAAACCATGGAAGCTTATCACTTCAAGTTGACTCTCAATTAATCCACCGTCACTGAGCAGGAGAGGTAGAAGTATGTCCAAATCCTACATCACCTGGGGATACAACGTCCGAAAATAGTTAGCAGGGTGAACGCTAGTATATAACTTAGAGATAAAGATAAAATAATGCCATCAAGTCAAACTAAGTCATTTAATGCATATAACCATATGCATATATGTATATATATATATATATTTCATGCCAGGATAGGGAATAAGGTTTAGCATGCACTTTAAAACCCTAACCTGGATTGGGTAGCTCAATCGTTATATAATACTACCCACAAGCTATATGGGACCCAGATCTCACCCCTTGGTCAGGCCCTAGTGCCTGTAGCCACCTAAATCGGAGAATAATCTCATATATATGCACATGAGGGACTCGAACCTCTAAACATATACTATGGTGACTTAAGCACCCGGTCATGTAATAATTTATGAGGGGCTCGAACCTCCCTAATCATGAAATAATAATAATGAGGGGGACTCAAACCTCACTGGTCACTTTGACCCCCGCGTTGAAAAATGTGGTTTCCAGTATCGGTCACCCAGACCTCCACTTTCTCGACCCAACTACACCACCCTTATTAGAGCCCAATTAAAATATTTATCACACAATTCCAGTCATGAACCACATTTCACATTAAATCATACATTATTGGCATCGTCTTCCCAACCACACTTGCAAGGTAATAACAACATGCCAAAATAATTTTCCATTTACTTGGGGAAAACAACCCCCTTTGTTTATTAATACAAGGTGAGGGACAGCGCTTATCTTTTTTCATTAAATCATACCATTGTATTTCACATACCTTTTTATATCATGTAATAGTTCAAGACTAGTTTAATTTTACAAATTCCCACCTTTCTCATAACTCATAACTAATTTCACACTATAGGGTTAGGGTCATAACCACTTCAAAAGCCATAAGTTTGGGAAAATCAAAATTCCCTAGTTCATTCACCATACCCATTCACCCATAAGTTCAAAACCATATTTAAAGAATGAATAATCATAATTAAATCATGGGAAAATATTGTTCAACAATAAGCATTCAAAACCCACAACCCTTATTTTCAAAACCAAAATAATTCCATGTGAACAAAACTTTAATACATATAATTTTTAACAAATTAACAATGAGGTAAGAGTAACATGCCTATAATAGTAAAATAACAGAGAGAAATCACCCTTGAAAGCCCTAATTGTCCAACCTCTTGAAAATCCTAAGTGTTCTTCACCTTGAGGAATTTGAGAGTGTTGATAAGTTACCTTGATGTGTTTTTGATTTCTATTGACACCCTATAAGGTTATAAGATATGAGTTTCAAGTTGGGTAAGAGGGAAATATCTAAAATACCCTTAACTTAAAAGCTAAGAAAAAGGTCGCTTGATTACGAGTCAACCTTTGACTCGTAGCCTAATCATAACCAAGATAGTACCACCAAGTCACCCTTCACTGTTATCCATATAATGCAATGGCACCACTCATACCTCTTCCGACTGAGTCAGGCTGTAGAGGTTGCTATATGTGTGATGAAATTGACCATTTAGCCAAGGACTATCCTTGCCATGTGTTCAGAGCTACTCCTAATTCATTTATAAGAGGTAAGTGTTCTACTAGAGGTGCATGAGGTAGAGGTAGTGGAACCCGTGGTGTTGGTTGTAGGGCTATTTGATCAATTAAAAATCGTGGACAATGCTATGATATACCTGCTAGACCAAAGGTAGAGGCCTCTGATGCTGTCATCAAATATAATATCCCTATTTATTTTAGATCTGCATCTGTTATTTAATACAAAATTGACTTTCTCCTATATGTCTGTATATTTTGCTTTGGGTTTTGAGTCTACTAGTGAGCCTTTTTCCATGCCTATTTATGTATATCCCCTTAGAAGACTCTTTAGTGGTGAATCGAATGCACTAATCTTGTATTGTGACTTTTATTGGGCGTAAGACTTGGATAGATTTGATTTTCCAAGATATGATAGATTTTGATGTCATTTTGGGTATGGATTGGTTGGCGTCTTACCATGTTATTGTTATGCTAAGACCATGACTTTAGGTTTTTTTGGGTGTGCCAAGGGTAACTTAGAAGGGTGTGCTTCATTCAGGTCCTAAGAGGGTTATATATTATGTTCAGGCTCATCGCTTTGTTGATAGGGGATGTTTGTTTATTTGGCTCGTATTTGTGATAATAGTGTTGCTTCGCCTCCTTTCTTAGATTCTACTCGTGTGGTTCGCGAGTTCATAAATATTTTTCCCATAGACTTGCCTGGTATGCCTTTAGATTCTGATATCAAATTTGCCATTAATATTGAGTGGGGAACCAAGTCCATCTCTATTCCTCCTTAAAGAATAGCCCCAGCCGAGCTGATAGAACTGAAGGATCAGTTGTAGGAGTTATTGAATAAGAGATTTATCTAATCTAGTATATCACCTTGGGGTGTGCTTGTCTTATTTGTGAAGAAAAAGGATAGCTCCATGCGTAGGTGTATTGATTATCGACAGTTGAATAAAGTAATGGTTAAGAAAAAATATCCTCTTTCTTGTATTAATGATTTGTTCGATCAGCCTCAAGGTGATTTGATTTTTTTAAAGATTGTCTTGACTTGAGATTCGAGTATCACCAGTTGAGGATTAGAGCTTCAGATATTCGAAAGATGGATTTTTTAGATTTGATACAATCATTATGAGTTCTTGGTCATGTCCTTTGGGTTGACTAACGATCCAGTCGCGTTCATAGAGTTGATGAACCGAGTGTTTCGACCATATCTCGACTCCTTTGTTATTGTATTTATAGATAATATATTAGTTTATTCCAAGAGCATTATGAGGAGAAACAAAGTGGATTTCGAAGATCGTTGCCTATGTTACCAATAGGTAAAGGTTGAGTATTTGAGGCTTGGTGGCTTGCTTCAGAGATTACCCATTCTTGTCAGAAAATATGAGTGAATCACTATGGATTTCTTGACTGGGTTGCCTCATAATTCTCATGATTCTGATAGCATTTAGGTCATCATGGATCGATTGACCAAATTAACCTATTTAATTCCAGTTTAGTTCCTTTTAGTGCTGAGGGGTTAGCTCCTATCTATATTCATGAGATTGTTTATGTTCATGGTTTTCCAGTGTTTATTATCTCAAATCGAGATTCAGTGTTCACTTCTCACTTTTAGAAGACCTTTCAGGATGAGTTGGGTACTCAGGTTGATCTTAGTATAACTTTCTACCCCCAAACTAATGGTTAGTTTGAGCAAAATATTCAAGTTTTGAAGGATATGCTCCATGGTTGTGTGATGGATTTTGATGGTCAGTGAGAGCAGCATTTATCCTTGGTGGAGTTTGCATAGAATAAAAACTAATATTCCAGTATTTATATGGCTCCTTTAAAAGCCTTGTATGGTAGGCTTTGTCGCTCTTCAATTGGTTGGTTTGAGGTTTCTGAGGTTAGATCTCGAGGTATAGACTTGCTTCGTGAGTCTTTGGATAGAGTTCAGATCATTCAGGATATACTTCACATGGCTCAGAGTAGGTAGAAGTGTTATGCAGATCATAGTTTCCGTGCCTTAAAATTTGATGTTGGTGATTGTGTTTTAGTTTCACCCATGATAGGTATGATGAGGTTTGGGAAGAGGGTCAAACTTAGCCCTAGGTATATTGCCTATTTGAGATTCTTCGGACTGTTGGTGATGTGTCTTGTGAGTTGTATTTTTCATCTTGCTTTTTCTATCTCATGCTTCGTCGTTACATTCCTAATGAGTCTTGTGTCATCCATTAGGATTTGATTCAATTAGATGAGAGGTTATTTTTTATTGAAAAGCTTCTCTCCATCTTGGCTAGGAATGTTAGACGCTTATGTCTAGAGTCATCCCTGTAGTTAAAGTCCAGTAGATACATCGACCTAAAGATGAGGCTACTTGGGAGGTCAAATGTGATATGCATAGTTCCTATCCCCGTCTCATTGATTGATTCAGGTATTTCTTTTTCCTTTGTTTGAGAATGAACTAATGTAATGACTTGATTTTGGATGATTTATGTGAAATATTTATTTTTGTGCGATTTGACCATTTTACCTTCCCCGTAGTTGCTTTGTGGTATTTCTGTGTTGTGGGATGATTGGCACAGTTCCAGATGCATTATAGTATGATTTATGTGATTTTATAGTTTTTGGTGGCTTAGAGAGTCTTACAGTTGACTTCAGCCAACATCTTTTGATATGTGCATCGGATAGCAAAACGAACTGCGCCAGAAGGTTCGAAACATAAATTTTAGGAGTTAAGGGGTCCGTAGTTGTCGCAATCGCTCATTGGTCTTCACCTCAAGTGCTTTCTTCAATGAGTCCAAGGCTAGACCCTAAATGCCGCCTACAATTCCACTTAGAAAAAAGAGAAAAGACAAGATAAAGACTCACGGTCTGGTTACATGGCTGGTATGATTTATGAATTTTATATCTCATTTTGACCTTCGATTTGGAAAGTTGTGAAATTGAGTTTTGGGGGTCAATTTAGTGAATGAGTTCAGAGCTTCGAATTTGGTAGGGTAGCATAGTTCATTTGCATTCATGAAATTTTGGATGAATCTCGAGGGATTCGTGGAGACTTAGAATTTTTTGAAGTGTCAACTGGTGCACTCGCTTTCACGAACCAGAAGTCATTTTTGCGACTGAGCAGGTAGACATAAGTGTCATAATTGCGACAACAGCATTCGCAAAGGACTAGTATCACGATCACGATACCTGCCATCTAGCCAGGTACCCGATACCACGTACGCGATGCCTGAACCATAAATACCTTGTTGTCGCTATTTTTCAATATTTTTGAGACTTGGAACTTAAGGTTTCGTGATTTTGAGCAATTTATTCCATTTCTAAGCTTGGGTAAGCTCCTTAACACCTATTCAACCATTTTCTTTAACTTTTATCATGTAAGTTTTGTTTTAACACAGATTAAAAGGTGAAAATTGGAAATTTTGGCCCATAAGGCATAAAAATGGTATTTCTCTAATTTAAATTTTGATTTCAACTTGTTTTTACTTGGATGAATTTCTAATTTTATAATTACTACTTTTTTCTCAATTTTATCTTCAAAACAACTTCAATTCTCGATTTTTAAAATGAATTTTTGAATTTTTTCCTGGTAAAGCTTAAACATGGTTTATCTTCAATTTGGACATCGTTCTTAACTCGTTTTCTCTTGAATTTTCAGTTGTAGACTCCTAAAAATATGGAGAACATGTTTCAAAATAAAATTATGATTTTTGTCCTTCCTTTTTGAAAACTCATTTCGAGGGCCCGTTTTGACCCCAATTCGAAATAGGCAATATGGGTGTCGTCGATTTTTTTAATGCATAGATTCTGTAATTTTATGTTCTAGATGATTATGAATCTAAACGTGAGGAGTAAGACTTTGTATTGAAGGATTTTGGATCAATTTTCTTCATTCGAGGTAGGTTATGACTTAACTTTCTTCAGACCGGGATGGAAAATTAATGTTAATACAAAATCATGTTAAGGGTGTGGAAACTAATCATGAAAATGACTATATTAATGTGTTTTGCTCGTGTTGAGGCCTATATTAATGTTATTTGGTGGACTTGGAACATTATTTTCTATCTGTGACTGTGTAGGTTCTAACATGATGTTGTTGGCCTTATGTATGTGAAATTAATTATGCTTGTATAATGAAAAATCCTATTGTGGTATTAATGGTGCATTTAATTGTATTCTACTCTCTTGGCATATGATTTATGTTGGCATTCATGGATGATTAAAAATATTAAGTAGATTATTGGCTCACTTGGTTGTATATTGGTCGGATATGAAATACTCATTCTGATTGGTTGTGCGCATTACATCCTCATATTATATACATTCATGAAATATTAATACCACCGTAGAAATACTGAAAATACTGGATTTTTCTGACAGAAAATGTGACATTCTTAAAACCTTTTACCGATGGATGTGTCGGAGATGAGTTATAGATATTGATATTAGATATAGGTTGTATATGGATTGATGAACTCCCATGGGTCCTATGTCAAAAATCTTTAGTTTTGTAGGTATATACGGAGGTTCTGCGATAACCTCAGGCATCTTCATCATAATCATCACCATCATTATCATTATCATCATCATCATCATCATTATCATCATCATTATCATTAACATCATCATCATTTTCTCCATTACATTTGTATTTATTTTGTACATTTCTGTGATGTATTTATTTTCCTTGATGTGATACCTGCCTTTGTGTATTTATTCCTTCATATTCATATGTGCGAAACCTGTCTACATGTTTTTCTCTTTCGTGTTGCTATGATGTATGTGAATATTATAGAACTGTTAGTGAAAATGATGTGATCTACCTTTGTGGGATATTTTCTGGTTGCAGGTGATGTTCCCTTAGTGTGTATTTTGTATTCTATATTTTCTACTTTTCTCAGACGGTCTATGATACCTAATAAGTACAAATGGATTGTACTCACTCCTACTGTGACCTTTCAATGCAGATCTTGATTTGTGTGCTCCTCACAATAATTGACTTTGGGCAATACGTTGGAGCTATTCGAGGCAGCGGTTGGATTCTTGCTTTCGGAGTCGTTTACTACATTTTCTTATTTAGATTATGTCTTTATTTGTATTCTGAGACAGAGTTTTTCTATTTTGAATATCTTATATATTTTGGCCTCGAGTTGTACTGGTGACGTTCTTACACTGTGACACCAGGGTTTGGGATTATGGTATAATAGTTTTGGTTATGTTTTTCACTTTTATTGTATTATGTGGTTCAGCTTTATTCTAGAAGCCTTACTTTGGGTTATTGCTATTATTTTTCATTTTATATAAGTTTGTGTGATAGGCTTACTTGTCATGGGTTCCCGCGACAAGTGCCATCATGACTCTTGATTTTTGGACCATGACAAGGTAATCCTTTACCCTATGATCCACCTTATCTACTTTATCAATAAGAATTTTGACATCCTCTTTCTTGTATGCCCCCGCAATGGTATAGTTTATGTTGCTAAGTCTCTTTATGTTCCTCCTGAAATTTTTGTCAAGATGTCAAATACATGTGAAATGTAAAATATTTGGATACACAATGCTCACACTCTTGATTATGTTTTCATTGCGGTTAGATACAACACACATTTCCCCATATTCTCCAAAATTATTTTTAGATTATTGAAAAAATCAAGCCAATAAATAATTATTTTCAATATCAACAACCCTATATGTAACTGGCAATATGCAACCTAAAATTAAAATTCTAAACATTATTACTTCTGTAGCGTGTGAACTACAAGTTACCAACAAATTACAAAAACATACTCTTTAATTATAAGATTATGAATTGATTTCAAATTATGTTTTGTTTATACATGTCAAATGATATATCTGCACCATTCAAAGTGCTTGTCGAGATAAATATTTCTTTGTATGCTCCACCAAAATAAGTTACATCAACAAAAACTATTGGCATGCATTACTCGAAACCTCTTCATAATAAATGTACAGTTATGAACTAATACATGAACTCGTTATTTGTTGATTTATGCATTCTTATGTATGAATTAGGATACACTGAATTAAGCATATATATGTATCTGGACAGTTGTCGGTATTCAATAGTCGGTCTACCCCTTACTATCTTTATTGCATGCTCCTTAGCCTGCCACGCTTTCATGTAGTTGACATCCACTCCAAATGCAACTTTCACATCTTCAATGATGTCATTTGATGCATGTATTCTCTTATGATTTGTCAGTTTTGAAGAAATAATACCACTTACAAATGCTATTGTAGCTTTAAGTTCTTTAAACACTCTTATCTTTAGTTGGACAAGTATTTACATCATGAAATTTCCAACTTTGAAGAGATCTGAACCTTTCGATCATGATGACTTTAAAATCCAACAACAATTTTCTGTTGAACATTTCAGTACATAACTTCAAAAATACATAAATATGTTTGCCACAATACTAGATAATATATTATAAATTTATGTTCTGAATCTGCTATTGTAGCTGATAAAAAATTCAGCCTGAACCTTAATGCATCAAAATCAAATAACGCAACATGTATCTCAATGTAGCCATCGCATATTGCATCATGTTACACAATGTATCATAGGTAAATCATGCAGCAGGTAGGTTAATGTAGTTATACGTTGAAATTGGCAATTAGATCAATGCATCTTCAAGTTTCTAAAAATTCTGAGTCGTATGTATCAGCTTTTTTACATGAAGCAATGTATCATCTTTTCTAAATACGTAATGTTTCAAATATATATATATTGAACAATGTATCAATACTAAATATACCTTTCTTTGTCTAATCTAAAGGCGTACAAATTAAATTTATGCTCTATGACATACTTAACCATAATAGATACAAGCGTTGCTTTGTCCATAAAAGCTATTGCGTCAACATTATGCAGCTCCATAACATATAATACAAGGCTGTCCATCTCCATACCTTCAACACAAATCAATTCATAAATATCAACCTCAAATATTATCTCACCTACTTTTTTATCTGTTGTAGTGATGCACAATGAATATATCCCGAAGTCCACTACACTTTTTTTCACTTTAATATAAAGTTTTAATCTCATATCATTACAGATCACCAGTGGAGATGCATTACCTTCTACGATGTATTTGGCTTTAAATTTTTTCCTACTTTCATCAATTTCTAGTTCAACAGCTATCAAAGAAATTAGACTTCGATATGAGATATTTTCACCAATCACAATTACATCGGTTTTATATCCATCGTATTTGACTTATGAAACTCAAACTCCAGAATAATATAATAACACGGAGATGTCATGGTGATTTTAAGCTTCATTGAAATTGATTTGATAAACAATGAAGAAAGGAATTGAAAAACGGAGAAGAAAGCAATTTATATGAAATACTCATGAAAGATGGTGACCTATTTTAGCTAATTTGAATTTTAGAAAATCGACATAACACGTGGGACATACCAGCAGCCATAGAAGCTATTCAGGCGTGATTTTCTCCATAATTTATGAATTTTCATTACTTTCCTACTTAATAAATAGAATTAGTTGTTGATGTATTAAAAGATGCTATGTATCGCGATAATTGTGATGTATCACGTTAAATATTTTTCGAAATCTTTAGTAATTAGAAAAAAAAAATTGGGATATGGAGTAATAGGACCCAAAACTATTGGAACTTATGTTGGGAAAAGACATGGACTGGCCATTCAAAAATATTTTAACCTAAGTTTGAGCCGATGTAAACTTTGTGGCAGTCGGCCTAAATTAACGCCATCCAATGGTCATTGAGTTATCCTTGTTGGGTCATTTCATTCATTTCACTGTTTTTTCACTTTGAGTCATTTAGTCTTTCTTTTTAAATATTTCAATTTTTTTAACTATAATTATTTTGACTAAAACAGGTCTGATGTTTTTTTTTTGTTTAAAAATAATAATTAAATAAAATTGCATAAGAGTTGTATAATTGGTGTATAGAATATGTATTAATATAAGATTATGTATGTAAATTAGATAGGATGTGTATAAGGATTGTATTAGTATGGTATAAGGACTGTATCAATATGGTATAAGGATTGTATGAATATGATATACGGACTGTGTCAATATAGTTTAAAGATTGTATCAATATGGTATAGGAACTATATATGCATAATTTTTCTGCATAAACTATATGAATGTAATATGAGGGCTATATTGTTATGGTACAGGAACTACCTATACCATAATGATATAAATGTATGCAAAAAAAACAAATGTTTATTTTAATTATCTAATAATAATTACAGCTAAAGATTGTATAGAACCTATATATAAACTGTATAATTATTGTATATATATATATATATTGTCTTTGTATAAAATATATTATGTTTATATAACAAACAAAAAGTACACTTTTTTGTATTTGATTAATAAAAAAGGAGTAGCAACTATAATATTACAAATTTGTATTTGATTTTTAAAACTACCAAATTTTTTGTGATTATTTTTAATAGAATTATAAAAAAAAATGAAATGATATTTTAAAAAAAAAAAAAAAAACAAAGAGACACACCATTAACAGCAACTTAAAAAAGAAAAGAAAAATAGGAGGTCAACCGCCTTTTCAATGGCTAGACATAGGAATTTAAATTTCATGAGTCATTTTGGAGGATTTCTTTGGCGTGAAGGACCTTATTTGTCCTTGCCCATTTATGTTGTTTATACTTAAAGAATAGCATGACGCTTAAAAAGTTCAATAGGCAATCCATTGGGCCAAAATAAGTCCTTATAGGTCCAATGCCTCTCCCTCTGTCTCATTCTCCTTTTTTTTTTTGGGGGGGGGGGGGGGGGGAGGGAGGGGTGGGGTGGAGTGTACGAATATCTAATTTTGATGTCAACTAAATTGGAACAACTAAAAATAATGTGTTTTAGCATGTATATTCATTTTGAAACAACTAAAATTTACCTGTTTTAAATTAATTTTAAACAGATATAGTTAAAGTTCATGGACATATGATTGATGTTAAATTATTTTTGTCTTTTAATTATTTTTTCTTGAACTTCAACAAATGGACATGAACTTCACATATAAGTAGTTCAATTATTTTTTATTGAACTTCAACAAATGGACATGAACTTCAGATAGAAGTAGTTTAATTTGGACAAAAACAATTAAAGCTCAACCATTTTTGTTTAAACTTCATGCAAATGACTGACTTGCAGCCATTATAACTTTTAAACATTGTAATCGAAGTTTGGTGTGTTGTCAAGTCTGCATGTTTGAAGTGTGTATATTTGCAAAACTTTTAAAAGATGGATACTTGACTACCAAAAAAAAATAAAAAATAGACGGATACCTAATAAATGGAGATGTCAAAATAAGCTGCCGTGAAACTTTTACCTTATTTTTTGATTTCATTTTTTTAGTAGATTTTGCTTGTACATATACTTAAGTGTTACTATCATCTGTGCCATAAATTATACTTTAAATGATCGTAATACTTGCATATTTTATTTTTTCAGATTACTAATCTCATATATGTATCTTATTTTTTATGCCAGAGAAAATAACCATGTTGAAGTACCAAAATCCTAGTTGTCTTTGCTTATAATCTCTTCAATTACATAGAAACTTGACATTATTTTATTGTCCTCGATTCAAAATTATTTCATCTGATTTGATTTGTATTCTCTAACAAAGATTTCCATTAAAATGTACATCGTTTTACTCACAGAAAATTTCAATTTATTCCAAATATATTATACTACTATAAATAAATAATGAGAAAATCTTCTTTTGATTCCCTTTTTGCTCTAATAATTTGTAAAATCATATCTTTAGACCTTCAAATCAAAATCTCCCTTGATCTTTTCAATGGACAAAATAAAGAGTGTAGTGGATAAAATGCCAAAGAAAATAATCTCCTGCAGATTACAACCGCAAAATAAGGAGATTTGGATTTGATTAATGTATAATAAAATATTACAGTTAACCAAATATAATATACAGTTTCACACACAGTCCAAGGTGTTAGAAAATTACAAAAATCAGATCCCGATTGTTTAAAATAACTGATCTTTCATTATTTAAAAATTACAGGTGTACCATCAGATCTTTATAAACAATAATCTTTTATAATAATATTTCACAATAACAGTCAATTTTCTGTAAAACTAATTTCATGTTATGTTGCAATATATGTACTTTATAATATTATCACCATAGCCAGTGACGGAGTGAGAGTGTTAGACTACGAATTCGACTGATTTCAGTAATTTTAATTCACTTTATACTTAAAAATTTATTGAATATGTATAAAATTATTAATTTAGAACCCAATAATTTAAAAAGATTAAAAATCAAAATTCATAATCTTGATCTTGTCTTTGACTATAGCATCTAAAATACAACAACAACAATATATCCAGAGTAATTCGATAAAGTAGGTCTGAAAAGGGTAAAGTGGGATTTGAAAAGGGTAAAGTTTATGCAATTCATATCATTACCTCACATAAAGTAGAGAGGTTATTTCTGATAGACCCCCTCCCCCCTCCCCCCAGACTTTGGGCTAAATAACAAAATGGGATAACACATCGTTAGATAATAAAAGAAATAAGACACCGATAGAGTAATATAAACTATCTATTCGAAATCACAAACACCATCAGAACACTATGTACAAAAAACTATAGGCACAGATACAAATAAAACACTCCTCCCTACTATTATGGACACCCTTCTAAACTCTCTATTCTAATTCGCGTCCTCCACACCTTCCTATCAATGTTCTCCATTGGCTGTAACCACTCCATATCATGCCTAAACACCCCCCTCTAATATTTCTTTGTTCTATCTCTACCCGCGTAAAATTACTCATAGTCAGCCTCTCACATCTCCATACTGGCATCCGTGCACCTCATCATCACATATCCGAACCATCGCAATCTCACTTCCCGCATTTTATCTTCCACCAAAGTCACTCCTATCTTCTGTCGAATAACTTCATTTCTAACTTTATCTCATAAGTCCACATATTCATATAAACAACATAGTTACACAAAAATTTGACCAAATCTGGTTATTAAAAAAAAAAAGAAGAAGATTACATTGTATCTAGTCTTCCAAATGCCCTAACTCAACAAATCCATTTGATCATGTAGTGCCTTATTCTATGTAGATTCTATTTATTCAAGCATCTTCACTATTTTTCTTACATCAAAAGTAAGTATTCTAACCAAGCCTTAATGATGAGTATACGCTTGAGAATTGAAATATGTTATGCTGTCCATTTATTTTTAGTTATCTACTTTAAACTTCCTATGTCCGTTAAGAAATAATAATGATATGAGTATTTTATTATAGTATTTATATTAATTAATAATTAATATTAGATTTTAAAAATTATTTTTAAAATAAGTAATTAATGCTAAGAGTAAAATATAAAAAAAATATTTTTTTAACTATTAAAGTGATAGTTAAAAATAAAAATCTAGTTTTGTTATAGCGTATAAATAAAAGTGAGCCTTGGTGATGGATCTTTTGACGCGACATATTTAAGGGGAGGTGCCTTAGTTTATGTTATTTATTGATGATGTGGTATTGATTGATGAGACTTGGGGGGAGGAGTTAATGATAAGTTGGAGATTTGGAGATAGACCCTTGAGTCTAAAGGATTTCAGTCGAACAGGACCAAAGATGGAGTACTTGGAGTGTAAGTTTAGTGATGTGTCATCGGAGGCTAACGTGGTTGTGAAGCTGGATTCTCAGGCCATTCAAAAGAGGAAGAGTTCAAGTGTCCGAGGTCTATGATTCAAAGGAATTGTGATATTAATGAGGATGTCACGCATCGTATTGGGGTAGGGTAGTTGAAATAGAGGCTCGCTTCTGGAGTTTTATGTGATAAGAAGGTGCCCCCGAAGCTTAAAGGTAAGTTCTATAGAGTGGCCGTCCAACAGGCTATATTGTATGGAGTAGAGTGTTGGTTAGTTAATAACTCCCACATCAAAAATTTAAAGGGGGCGGAGATGAGGATGTTGCGATGGATGTGTGGTCATACTAGGAAAGATAGGGTGAGGAATGAGATTATTCGGGAGAAGGTGGGAGTGGCTTCGGTGGAGGACAAGATGTGAGAAGTGAGGTTACGTTGGTTTGAGCACGTGATGAGTAGGGGCTCTGATGCTCTAGTGCGGAGATATGAGACACTGGCTATGGATGATTTTAGGAGGGGTAGATGTAGACTGAAGAAATATTGAAGGGAGGTGATTAGGCATAATATGGAGCATTTACAGCTTACGGAGGACATGACCCTTGATAGGAATGTGTGGAGGACGTGGATTAGGGTAGAGGATTAGAGGGTGGGAGTGCGTCGGTAACAGTAGGGGAGTATTCTTTATTTGTGTCTGAAGTTTCTTTTTTGTGGTGTTGAGTGATGTCTATGATTTCGGATAAATAGTTTTTAGTATTATCTTGCGGCTCTAATATTATCTTATGACTAGTGGTGTTAGTTTATTTTGCATATTGTACAACTTTATATGTATTTATGTTTTGTGTTTGTTATATTGTTATTGGTTCTAAGCCGGGGGTCATCAAAAACAACCTCTCTACTTTACCGAGATAGTAGTATGGTGTGCGTATACTCTACCCTCCCTAAACCCCACTATGTGGGAATACACTGGGTATATTATTGTTGTTGTATAAATAAAAGTGAGCGGAGGAAGTAATTATGTAATTTACTCATATGGTGTCATCTTCACCATCATTATGATTATGTTGTTATTATTTTTATTATTATTTTATTGAAGTGTTGATTAATTATGTATCTTGAAAAAAGAAAGAAGAATGGAATTAGGAAAAGAAATTAATTAATGGGCAAACATTAAAATATAGGAGCTTTGACCTTCTAATTATAAAATATATCGAGGTATTTGTCTAGATACAACAAAACAAAATTTGAATGTATCTAAGACACTCAGATATATCTAAAATTTGTATTATGTATCTGAGGTTGATGGACAGATATGGATTTTTGGTCCGTGGTGGTGGACGACTTTAATGGAGGTTTGAGGATGTTTGGTCACTCGAAATCAAAGGAAGAAGGGTGGGTGTCCGCCGCTGAAATAGTGACAAGGACAATGGATTTCTATCAATGGAACAGTGACAAGGGAGATGGTACCGGAGCTCGAGCCAGATCTAAAAGCTCCGACGAGTTTCTATTTGGATGTGAATTTTGTGACTTTTGTATCTTAATGATTTTATGTATCTTTATGATTTTTGAAATTGTATCTATGCACTGATACACGTAAATATATAGATATTAAGTTATAGATAAACACTTTCAGATAAATAGTCTTAAATATACCGATACATACGACTCTGTGTATCTGAAATATGCAATCTCAATATATTTTGTAATTTAATTTAATTTTATGAGAGCTTTTATAAATAGTCACCTCATGTATAATTTTTTTTTTTGATAATGATCCTTGATTAATTTATCTGGATAATTAATTTTAATTTGATTTCAAAAGCATAATACACTCTCGTCCCCACAAGAAAAAAGAAAACCTTTATCATTGTTGTTGTTGTTGTTGTTTTTTTTTCTGAGGAGGCAGGGAGGGGGGTTGTTTCAAATCTATTGGTGGAATTTGTGAGTGTTTGGAGCAGTAGAAGATTATAGTTCTTTTAAAGGGAATAGTTTCAAATTTGTAATCATTTTATCAATTTCTCAATATTTTTATTATTGATCTCTACGACTTCACATTACAGTCTCCTGTGAAATGGGTTATATACCTCCAAAATCTTTAATTCTTTTTTTTTGGTCTGGCGGTTAAAACAATTTCATCTACTATTAGTTGCGGCCTCGCTGGTGTAAACTTAATTTACAATAGTATATAAATCAATGTATAATGAATACTTAGCTCTATACTATGAATTGAATATATGATACTTGTAACTATGAATTATACTTTTCTTATTCAATGGGAAAGAAGGAAAAGAAAAAGACCCTCTACTTCAATCAATCAAAAATATTCTCAGATATTGTTTCATACAAGTTGGTGCTAATAATGAAAACATCCCTTGAACTCGGACCATTTTGTATTTAGATTGCTGAGATTATTAAACGAACATAAGTATCAAGCCACAAGTTGGAAGAAATTAAGAAGAGCCATAGCCAAGAAATTGTAAAATATACTTTATGTATTTAATTTTATGTGAAGATGTCCATCTTTAATTTTAGATGATGTTAAATATGTCATGACATTTTTATGAGCAGCCATATAATTATCTTATTAAGACTAAAATATAAATTTAAAGTTAAATAATTTCTAACTATTTAAGGTCTTTTTTTAATAGTTTGAATATGGAAACCTTAACCATAGGTTAAAGGTTAGATCCTGGGAATGAAAAGTTTCCTGGTAGGGACAATCCCCCTCTTAATGAAACTTACACATCCTGTATTAGAATTAATCATGTGGCGAAGTCAGAAATTTTATTAAAGAAGTTTCAAATTTAATATATAAATATAAAAAATATTTTAAGATCTATATATTTCGTATAATTTTTATATATGTAAATATAATTTTTTAACAAACGATATTTGATTAACCACCCTAACTATGTGTAGCTACGCCACTGATCACATTCCAAATAAACACCAAATCAAACATTGGATAAAATATTTTAAAAAAAACATGAAAACACAAAAGAAATGATGAAGGATAACTGTGCATAATATTATTAGATCCCAGTCCTAGAGCTAGAAAAGGATAACTTTGAGAGCCTGTCATCCCTTGGCCAAGTAGTAATATAATTCAATATACAATATAGGAGATAAATTATTCCTTAATATAATGTGTGAATGCACCTGCTTTAATTTATAATTACGTTTTCCATCTTAACCAGAATATTGAAATGGATCTAGGGCGAGTTGAATAAATTCAAATTACTCATACGTTTGAAATACTAAAAGGATGTTTTAGAAGTTGGAGCTTACAATCGGGGAAAAGCCACACCCTGAAAGTGCAAATAATTATATAATTAAAGAGCCTACTCTGACATAAACATGAGATGATTCCACGGCTCAAATCTTTTTTTCTTTATTTTTTGATGTATGTTCTCTTTCATATATATATATAAATATTAGAAGAATTCGATTAAGAAAAAGTTGGTTTTACGATGAAAATAACTATAGGAATTAGCTTAAAGAAATATTAGAACGACTAAAAAGAAGACTAGCCTGGATAGAAGACACCCTAGAAAAAGAAGCAGACAACAGTTTATTTATCAAAAGTAGACATTTGAAAGAATCCCTAGTAGGAGAACAGGTAAAGTTGTTAAACAACATTAATAACTTAGAACTAGATATTAAATATTGCACTAGTAGGATAATTTATTATACAAAAATTTGTAAAATTACAAGTACTTTAGGGTAACATAACAAAATAACTTCTTTAAAACATCTTGAGTATTTAGATCTCCGATTTCAACCTGAAAAGAAATATAGAGCATTAAAAGACAACACTATTATAAAGTGTAATTTTAGTCAAGGAGAGCACATATTACATTCTGAAGATAACCAACATAATACTTTAATAGATTTAATAATAAACTTTAGTGACAAAATTCAAGA
Source organism: Capsicum annuum (assembly GCF_002878395.1). Lineage (NCBI taxonomy): Eukaryota > Viridiplantae > Streptophyta > Magnoliopsida > Solanales > Solanaceae > Capsicum > Capsicum annuum. The sequence goes on from NC_061117.1 coordinate 32,630,191, forward strand.
AAAAGATAAAATTATAATAAGATTATTAGAAGAAATAGAAGTTACTCAAAATAAACAGAAAAAGACATTAGAAAAACTAGAACAAAATTTTGACTACTTAAAATCACAAGAATTAGAAATAAATAGAAAACTTCAATACTTAAATACTAAAATTAACTTAGAAAAAATACCTACAAAAGTAGAAATAGAAAAATTAATAAAGACTATAACAGAGAAACCTAAAGACCTAGAGATTAAAATCACTCAATTAGTAACAAAGATTGTAGAACAAATGAAATCCATAAATAAAAAAATAAGTGAGCTAAAAATAATAATACAAAGATTAGAAGAAATCTCACTTTCATGAGTGAAAAAGATATAAATTACAATAGGGCATTAGAAAAATCGAAAAGTTATCACGACGAACCAGAAGGGTTTTCTAGGTATCTTCCCTCAAGTCAGACAGACAAAACTATATTAAAACAAAATAATACTATAATAGCATTATTGTTAGAACTACATATAAAAATAGATAGTATAATTAAAGGCAAAGAAGTTTAAGTTTCCAAAAATACAAAAATAGATGAATTAATCACTCAATTAAAGAAGGTTGAAATAACTTCTAGACAAGAAAAACAAAATATAATTAAAAAATCATAAAAATGAATTTTCTTTCAGCTAGACCAAGAAGAGCCATCGAAGGGGAAAGACAAAGAGTAAGTTTTTCCAATACTAGAATAGGAAATGATCTTATTTCCTAAATACTATCTAGAAGACACCCAGACATAGCACAAGATCAAGAATTAAACGAAATAATAGATGTGGACAAAGATCTACAAATTTTCCAGCAAAATCAATTAAAATTATTAAATCCTAAGACATTATATAATGCTAGTATTTCACCACAAATAATCAGCTATAGATATTATAGAGAAGAGCAAATATCCGCTATAGGAGAAAATTTTACAACCTTAAATTTAGTAAATCCCGAATCATTAAAACAAATAAGAAATAATAGAATGTTGTTAATGCATATCGGATTAATAGTCATAGGAATAAAAGGACTAACCAGAAAAAATCTAGGATCAAAAGTATTAATAGTAATATATGATGATAGATGGTCAGACATTAAAAAGTCAATAATAGGACTAACTGAACTGGATATGACAAATAACGGAGGAATATTTTATATTAGTCCAGACTTTTTAATGAATTTAAAAGAATTTGGAAAGAATATTATAATAGAAATTCAGACTAAAGGATATGAAAAAATGATTAATGAAAATAATTTATTAATATGTATAGGTTTTATAGGAAAAATGACTTTAAATAGTAATACAAAATTTAAATTAAAAATAAATGATGTAGTTGAAGTAATGGGTAATAAAGGTATAAAATTAATAAAATCAATAAAGATAAACCAGAAGAATATGTAAGGTTAGAATGGAATTTAAAAAAATTTAATAAGTTAAAGATATTTTTACCTGAAACTCAGTTAATGTATACTATTAGTAAAGGAGAAACGTCTGCAAGATTTACAGACTATAATTACACAAGTCAAAAAGAATTAGAGGATAATGAAACTGAAAGTACCATAAAACAAGAATTCATGTATGTAGAAATATTACAAGAAAGATATGAAGTAGATAAAGAAATAGAAGAAGCACAAAGACTAGCTGAAGAACATAGATATATAACATTTAAATGTAAAGGATGTAAGAAAAGAGGTATGAATATAACAGAATGTATAAAACATTTTAAAAATTGTTTAGAAAGAGATGATAATTTAGGATATAGGACAGAAGAAGTAGGTACTAGATATAAAGAAGAAGATGAAGGCATGAAATCCATAATAAGTTATAAAGAACTAGCAGAAATGGAAACAGCTAGCTCAACAAGTGCTAGTTCATTTCAACAAACTAATCCACACACTCAACCAATAGATTATAGTACAGGTAATGTACCAAGGAGAAGCGCAATTAGGTTAAATTCAGATACAGAAATTAAAGAAAATATAAAACCAGCAGGAAGAAGAATGCCACTAGAAGAACCTATTAAATTACAAGAAGGAGGTAGTAAAGGAAAAATATTAAACATAGCAGCACATGATCCACAAATGTGGAATACAATAATAGATTTATGGAAAGGAATTATAGTAGCAGACTATTTAAGACATTACACAAAAACAGATATAGAAATCATGTATAAATACATGAAAACTTTCTTAGGAGAATTTGCAAAGGCTACATGGAAAGCTTTTAAATCAAATTCTTCACATGAATTTCAAACTTTGTTAGCATTAGGACCAAACCCTTACAATTTTATAAATAAACCCTTACAATTTTATAAATAAAGTACATAATTTACTGACAGGACAAGATCCAAATAGTGGTTTATTAGTATTACAAAGAAATGCCTTAATTAAATTAGAATAACTAAGCATTTTAAATTGGTTATATATAAATAGTTTCTTAAAAGACTACTTTTATTATTGTACAATTAGTGAAACTATTTTTGAAGGCGAATTAGGTAAAAAATTATTTCATAAATTACCAGGAACTTTAGAAAGAGAAATAGAAGATAGATGGTATAAAAAAGATGATGTAATTCAAAATTTAAATGTTAAATGGACTATAAGACATAAAATACAACATGTTATGGATATCTTAACAGAAAAATGTACAAATATACAAATACAAAAACAATTAAAGAAAAATGAAATTAACTTTTGTAGATCTATTATATATACAACCCAAAATTATGACGATAACCAAAAACATAAAAAGTATAAAAAGAAATACAAACAGAAACCATATTATCGTAAGGGATATTTCTTGCGCAAATCAAAAGCCAAGAAGACATATCTAAACAGAGATAGACATGTCAGGAAATATAGAAATGATAGAAATTATAAAAACAAACTAGAATGTTATACATATGTAAGCATAGATCACTTAGCAAACCTATGTCCCAAAAGAAACAATAGTAGAACTAGAAATTCTCAACTAATAGAAGATTTTCAAGAAACCCTATTAAATGTAGACGAATATATTTCAGATACAAAAAGTATATATTCTATAATAAGTTTTGAGTTAGATGATAGATCTAAATCTGCTTCTTCAGATTCAGAAGAAGATAATTTCATAAACGAAATAGGACAAGAAACAGATAAGTTGAATTTAGACGATTTATTAATTAACAATCTAATGGATGTTACACAAAAACGTATACATAATTTTCAAAGACAAAAAGGGATAGATAGTAATCAATGTACCATATGTAACTGGTATCCTACTAAAGAAAATAGAGCTAAATGTAAAAGTTATTATATGGAAGCATGTGTAAATTGCACAGAAAATACGCTAAAAATAAAAATAGAACAACCAGAAATAATTAATGAACAAAAACAAGTAAATAATTAGATTACAAACTCAAGAATCGCAATTTTAGAAGCCAGAGTAAGTGATTTAGAACAGAGACTAGTTGCATTAGAAAAAGAAAAAGCTATAATAAATGAAGTGAATCAGATGCACAAAGAACAGTCTATTTAGAACAAATAGAAACAAAACTTATGAATATAGAAGAAAATACTACTCTAATATGTAATGAAGATAAGAATTTCACAACGATGAAAGTACGTGCTAAAATAAAAATTCAAGATATAGAAATAGAAACTTTAGAATTGATAGACACAGAATGTACAAGTTGTATAGCAAACAAAGAATAATACCACAACATATACTTAAAACCCTAAAAAAATCAACAACGGCTGTACAAATGGATGGATCATATAATATTTATAATTATTGTATCGAAAAAGCATAGGTAAATTTTATAAATACATGTAACGAATTCTATAAACCAACTTATAATGCTTATAAAATATTAGTAAGAGATTTAAATATAAAAACAGATTTTGTAATTGAACTGCAATTCCTAATACAAAATAAAGGAGAATGTCTAATAACTAGAGATGGTATAGTGTTATTTAGAAACTCTACTTATACTCCAGTACAAAATATTAATTACTCAACAATAGAGAGAAAATATAGAACATCCAAACAAGATTTAACTTTAAAATCTCAATCTTGTTGTGATAATTGTAAGGATGGAAACCAATGTTTCTCTAAAAACCAAGGTGAAAAGAAGGAAGAATTAACGGAGGAATACTTAGAAGATTATACTCTAATTAATATCGAAGAATGTGAATATTTAGAGAATATAGAAAAAGATTACACTCTAATAAACATTGAAATACAATTTTATAATTTTCAAAAGGGAATAAATAGAATAGGGTTGATAAATAGTCTAAAAAATTTAGATAACATAGTAGCAATCTTAGATGAAATGGAAATAATTGGAGAAAAATCATTAGTACACTGGGGTGCTAATAAAATAATGTGTAAATTAGACATTATTAACCCTGGATATATAATAAAGACAGCAGTAATAGAAACAAATAATAAGACACTGAAGAATTCGATAAACAAATAAAAGAATTATTGAAATTAGAAGTTATAAGAAGATCAACTTCTAGACATAGATCAGCTGCCTTCATGGTAAGAAACCATAGCGAACAAATAAGATGAAAGGCTCGCATGGGGATAAATTACAAAAGGTTAAATGATAATACTAGAACAGATGCTTATAAATTATCAGATAAAAGTGAATTAATCAATAGGATACAAGGTAAAAGGATATTCAGTAAATTTGACTGTAAATCAGGATACTGACAAGTAAAAATGCACCCAAATAGCATAGAATAGACAACATTCACTTGTTCTGGAGGACATTTTGAATGATTAGCCATGCCATTTAGATTAAAAATAGCTCCTCCTATTTTTCAAAGAAAAATGAATAATATGTTCGGAGAATATAAGAATTTCGTATTATTATATGTAGATGACATCTTAGTTTTTAGCCAAAACATACAAGAATATTTAGGACATCTACAAACAATTTTTAGATTATTTGTTAAATACGGAATAATAATTAGTAAAAAGAAAATGAAATTCTGCAAAACTCATCTTAATTTCTTAGGAGTAACTTTAGGGGATAGAAGAATAAAACTTCAACCTCACATAGAAAAAAAGGTATTAGATATGCCAGATAGATTAAATAACACTAACGAATTATAAAAATTTCTAGGATTAGTAAATTATGCAAGAAATTTAATTCAAGATTTAGGAAAAATAGCAGGACCGCTATACGCAAAAACAGGTAGTAAAGAACAAAAATATTTTAATATAGAAGACATTAAATTAGTACAACAAATTAAAAAAAAGGTCAAAAATATTCCATACTTAAAGATCCCTTTAGAATCGGATTATTTAATTGTTCAGACAGACAGAAGTAAATTAGGATGAGAAGCTATCATAAAATTAGGATAGGGAGCTATCCTAAAAGACAAACCTAATAAATACAGTAGTAAAAGTGAAGAAAAGATTTGTACATATCAAAGTGATTTATACAAAGAAAAAGGAAAAATGAGTAGCATAGATTTAGAAGTACTAGCAATAATATATGGCTTAAATAGTTTCAAATTATACATCTTAAATAAAGAAGAAGTATTAGTAAGAACTGACTGTGAGGCAATACTTAAATTTCATCAAAAAATAAATGATAAAGTTAGCAGTAAAAGAAGATGGCTTAATTTCATGGATACAATATCTGTATATAAAAATATTGTGTTTGAATATGTAAAAAGGAAAGGATAATGAATTAGCAGACCAGTTAAGTAGATTACAAATTAAGACTAAATGGGTTAATTAACATTTATTTCAGTATGAGACCAACAAGCCAACAACCACCAGACAAGGGCAAAGCTCCAGCCAAGACTCTTACGCTCAGATGCTACTAGATAACATTAATTTTAGACCACAAGACTCTATAGAAATGATGGAGAGAATTTATTTTGGACAAACTAATTTAATATCGTATTCATCATGTAATTTATCATTTAGATTTAAACCAGACTGAGTTTTAGACAAACCACAAAGATGTTTAGTTGATAATTTATGGATAACACATAGTAAAAGAGACACTAAACATTTCGTGGCCGCAACTAATGCTTTATACCAATACTTTTTAGATAAAAGTAGAGAAAATAATTTAAATATTACGTAGTCATACATGGTAAAATCAGTAGTGTTTTTCAAACTTGGATAGAAGTAGTAGAATCTATAAATGGGATTAAACACCCACTCTTTAAAGGTTTTAATGATTTTTTTGAAGTAATGGATTATGTTAGAGGATACCTTGGGCCAAACTACTATATAACTCCAGCCCTCAGACAAAGCCCAACTCAAATACCTCAACATAATATCCAGAAAAACACAGGCAAAATAATTTTTTCTGACCACTGTTCCACGATGACAGAAGCTTTCAAGAGACTTAATGCCCATAAAGAGTCCCTTCTTCTTGAAAATACTAGATTTAAGGAACAAGTGCAGACTTTGAAAGATGAGATTAATGTTTCTCAGACAAATGCAAGTACCCAGACTCCGAGTTCTCCATCTCAACACAAAATGGCTGAGAAGGGTATGCATTCCCCACTGAATGCTAAGAAATTCACTATATCGGATAGAGGTACAGCTAGTCTGGTTCAAAAGGTAGCCGATAAAGACGTATTAAAATCGTTAATGGCTGTCATTTTGCCAAAAAGTAAAGATGAAGGTTGTTCTTCATAAAAACAAAAATTACCTAGAACTTGTAATAATACTTTGAAAAAGACTTTGATTTTAAAGAAGAAAAATAAAAAAATTGAGACTATAATAAAATAGACTTTAGAAAGATTTTTCAATAGTCAAGAATCAGATAAACATATTATTAGCAAAGACAACCCAAGCACAGGTACAGACAGAATAGTTCCAAACATAGATAGTCAGAATAATCCAGATGATAATAATAGCAGGCCAAGTTCAGAAGAAGAAGGAGATGAATTTAATGACAACTTTGCTTATCTCCAAGATGCTCAGGATCCCAACGAAGATAATGACTCAAGCATGAGTTTTGATTCTGTCGCACTTCACAACTTGAACACCTAGTTAGACAAAGACAAGTAAATGGTAGAGAAGACAGATACGTGGAAGAATAAGCATCAGGCAGTATGATATGATGTAAAGATAAAATGTGTCATGTGGGTATGCCCACATTAGTCTTGTAATGTGTCAAGAGTAATTCCTTTATCACTACCCTCCAAAAAAGGAAAAAAATATTGAAGCACGCGTTTGTCGAAAGAAATAATAATGCATATAACGATCGGTCCCAAAGTGTACCCGACTTGCATTATTGAATCTTATCTTTTAAGTGTCGGCCATTTATTTTTAGGCCACGTAGTGTAGTCTAGTCCATTCATTTTCTTTCTGTTATGTCTATTTAAGACTTATATTTTAGTAGAAGTAAAACAAGAAAAAAGGATCCCTCAGAACATATTCCCCTTCCCTTCATGTTTAAACCCTTCCATATAAACCAATCCATCCTCTGTGTGTAACCAAGTTTGTATAATAGTTTGATTTAATAAAGGTGTTTTTAAAGTTTTCACAAAGATTTTAGGGGATTTTCGAAAGGGAAACCTCTCTCTCAGTTACATCATGTAAGTCTTATTTATGCTTTAACTTTTCACCACCAAAAATATGTTTATATTTATTTGAATATGTTTATGATTCCATGTAAATAATCTTGTTTCTTTAAAAATGATACCCTTAGTATATGGTTAATCTCTTAACTTCTTAATAACAATGATGAATTAACCTGTAAATTTCTAGGAGTTCTGGCCTTAATAGTCCGCTGAAATCAAAGACTAAAGGACGAATGTTGGTTGCCAGATGAATGTTCCGGGGTATGGTTAAACAAAGAAGTTATTAAGAACCAGGTTCGGAGAGAGATATGAATGGGGTAAAATAAATAAATAAAAAAAAAGGGGAAAAAATATAAGCTTAAAAGACTGGCGCTGAAGAAACTAGAAGAGAGAGGGAGTACTGAGTAGGATTAAATCAGATTTGACTTATTGAAACATTTATTCAGATCGCCTCATATTATATATATATATATATATATATATATATATATATATATA